>NW_027182828.1:1212500-1417500 GCF_041146395.1 Eulemur rufifrons | reverse complement strand
GAATCAGCGTGGGACAGAGAGAGAGAGCAAGAAAAGACTGAGGTGATTAGGGAAATAAATCACCAAAATCTGGAGAGTGCGGGATGGCCAATAGAGAAGGGAGCACGGGACAGCTGTACCCACCTCACCAGAGAGTGGGGTGGGTTCAGCCCCACAGGAAAGCATCTTGTTCCCCCTCTGACCTCCACACCCACTCAATTGAGGATCTGCCTGAAGTCGGTGCAGAATCGCCACGGGAGATGTGGGGCTCTGCAGAGAGGAGACATTGGCAGGAGGCATTTTGGACCCTGGAGTGCTGTGCGCAGCTGACGCACCTAGCAACTGTCTCCTATACGTGGGCGGTGGGGCTGCTTTGGTCCCGGCTCTAGCAGACGCCAAACTGCCTCGTATAGGTGGGTGGCTGGATTCTCCCGCTCCCCGGCTCCTCTGGCCTCTGCCGGTCCCTGAGCATTCAACCCCAGTGACAGTGATCTGCAGACGGGCGGCCGCCATTGTAGGGGTCCACAGCCTAAACGCTGAGGAGCGATTGGGTACCGGGCGGCTCCCTGGGCGGCTCCCTTCCCTAGTCCACGGACCCTGACTAGGAGCTCCACCTTTGTGTGAACACTGAGTGGTTCCCCAGTCACGAGAGAGTGGAGCGTGGACCTTGCAGACATTGGGGTGGGGCAGACCATCTCCCGCGGGAACTGCAGTGGCTGGGGCACTGGGTGAATGAGGGCACCGCTCCACTCTCCCTATCCACTGTCTTTCTTGCAGAGAGAGACAGAAGCCACCTCGGGAGAGGAAGAGGGGCAGCCCCCCCAGCGGAGCTAGCAAAATCCTGAACAATATGTGAAGGGCTCCCCCTAGTGACAGAGGAGGCAGCTTACCTGGCACTCACAGTGTGCCCCTATCCAGACTAAAGCTGAAAGAAGGGATCTTAAGGATTCATTCAGATGGGAAGGGCTCAGCGAAGGAACTCTAGGAGTATAAAGAATCAAGCTGAAACCATGCCCTCAAAGAGGATTACTAGTTCTCCACCAATTAACACAAAGCAGATTCCAAATAGCAACATGTCACAGGAAGAATTTCAAACATGGATCATAAATACGCTGAACATTATGCAAGAAAAAATGGATAATCAACACAAAGAAACCACAAAAAAGATCCAGGACTTGGAAGAAAAATTCACCAAAGAAATTGAAATACTGAAGAAAAATCAAACTGAACTCCTGGAAATGAAAAATTTATTCAAGGAGCTACAAAACACAGTGGAAAGTCTCAAGAGCAGGGTAGATCAAACAGAAGAAAGAATCTCAGAGATCGAAGATAACACTTTCCAATTAAATAAGGCAGTCACAGAGTTAAAACAAAGAAACATGAGAAATAATCATAGTCTACAAGAAATGTGGGATTATGTAAAGAAGCCTAACGTGAGAGTTATCGGCATTCCTGAGGGTGAAGAAGACAATAAGCAAGGGTTGAATAAAGTATCTGAAGATATAATTGAGGAAAATTTCCCAGGCCTTGCCAAATCTCTAGATACACAGGTTCAAGAAGCTCAAAGAACCTCTGAGAGATTCATACCAAATAGGAAGACACCACGTCATGTAGTTATCAGACTGACCAAAATATCCACTAACGAGGCCCTTCTTCAATCTGTAAGGAGAAAAAAACAAGTAACATACAAAGGAAAGCCCATCCGAATCACGCCAGATTTCTCAACTGAAACCTTACAAGCAAGAAGAGATTGGAGCCCCATTCTCACTCTTCTGAAACAGAATAATGCCCAGCCTAGAATCCTGTACCCAGATAAGCTCAGTTTTATATATGAAGGTGAAATTAAGACATTCTCAGATAAACAAAAACTCAGAGAATTCACCAAGACAAGAGCAGCTTTCCAAGAAGTATTCAAAACAGAGTTACACGTGGTCCAGCACAAGAAGGACCTTCGAATGTAACACTAATCAAGAGATAAATATGAAAACACAGTTATCATAATGGCTCAAGAGAGAAAACAGATCAATGAAATTCAACCCAACATGAGGAACAGCAATCTGTCTCGCTTATCAGTTCTCTCATTAAATGTGAATGGATTGAATTCCCCACTCAAGAGACATGGACTGGCCCGATGGATAAAAAAGATATAAGCCAAGTATCTGCTGTCTTCAGGAAACTCATCTAACCTGCAAGGATGCATTTAGACTGAAAATAAAAGGGTGGAAATCAATATTCCAAGCAAATGGAACCCAAAAGAAAGCTGGCGTGGCAGTTCTAATCTCCGATAACGTAGTTTTTAAATCAACAAAAGTAAAGAAAGACAAAGATGGTTACTATATACTGGTGAAGGGTACAATTCAACAAGAAGACATAACTATACTTAACATATATGCACCCGATCTAGGTGCACCCAGATTCATAAAGCAAACCCTACTTGATCTGAACCAAATGATAGATAACAACACTTTAGTAGCCAGAGATTTTAACACGCCACTGACAGTTCAAGACAGATCCTCCAAACAAAAAATAAACAAAGAAATATTGGACGTATATAGAATGCTAGAACAAATGGGCCTGACTGACATCTACAGGACATTCTACCCAAATACCACTGAATATAAGTTCTTCTCATCAGCTCATGGGACATTCTCCAAGATTGACCATATCTTAGGACATAAAGCATGTCTTAAAAAATTTAAAAATATAGAAATAATACCATGCAGCTTCTCAGATCACAGTGGAATAAAAGTAACAATGAACCCTAACAGAAATCCTCATTTCTACTCAAAGTCATGGAAGCTAAATAACCTTCTCCTGAACAATCATTTTATAAATGAAGAAATCAAGTCAGAAATCAAAAGATTCTCTGAATTAAACGACAAAGGAGATACAACTTATCAAAATCTGTGGGACACAGCTAAAGCAGTCCTGAGAGGAAAATTTATTTCCATAAATGCCTATACCAAAAAGACAGAAAACTTACAAATAGACAATCTAATGAATAGACTCAAAGAGCTGGAGAAGAAAGAAGAGACCAAACCCAAACCCAGCAGAAGGAAATTATTAAGATTAAATCAGAACTAAATGAAAAGGACCATAAGGGAGATTAAACCAAACCATAACGGAGATTAATAAAACCAAAAGTTGGTTCTTTGAAAAAATAAACAAAATTGACACACCTCTGGCTAAACTAACCAAGAGCAGAAAAGAAAAATCTCTTATAACCTCGATCAGGAACACGAAAGGAGTAATCACGACTGATGCCACAGAGATACATGATATCATCTATGAATTCTACAAAAATCTTTATGCACACAAATTAGAAAACCTGGAGGAAATGGACAAATTCTTATAAACACACAGCCTTCCCAGGCTCAACCAGGAAGAAATAGAATTCCTGAATAGACCGATATCTAGATCTGAAATTGAAACAGCAATAAAAAACCTTCCCAAAAAGAAAAGCCCTGGACCAGATGGGTTCACACCTGAATTCTACCATACCTACAAAGAAGAACTGGTGCCCATCGTACATAAACTATTCTCCAATATAGAGAAGGATGGGATTCTCCCCAACACTTTTTACCAAGCCAACATAATCCTGATACCAAATCCAGGAAAGGATGCAACTAAAACAGAGAACTATAGACCAATTTCTCTTATGAATATAGATGCAAAAATTCTCAATAAAATTCTAACAAATCGAATCCAAGTGCTTATCAAAAATATAATCCATCACGACCAAGTGGGCTTCATCCCAGAGATGCAGGGATGGTTTGACATATGGGAATGTAATTCATCACATAAATAGAAGCAAAAATAAAGATCAGATGATCCTCTCAATAGATGCAGAGAAAGCATTTGACAAAATTCAACACCCTTTTATGATAAGAACACTTAACAAAATAGGCATAGATGGGGCCTATATAAAAATGATACAAGCCATATACGACAAACCCTCAGCCAACATCATACTGAATGGGGAAAAACTGAAAGCATTCCCACTTCAAACTGGAACCAGACAAGGCTTACCACTGTCCCCATTACTTTTCTACATAGTATTGGAAGTCCTTGCAAGAGCTATCAGGCAAGAGAGCAGAATCAAGGGAGTTGAAATAGGGACAGAAGAGATCAAACTCTCACTCTTTGCTGATGATATGATGTTATATCTATAAAACCCCAAGGTTTCAACCAAGAGACTCCTGGAATTGATCAATGAATTCAGTAAAGTCTCAGGATAGAAAATCAATACACACAAATCAGAGGAATTCATATATGCCAATAACAGTCAAATGGAAAACCAAATTAAGGACTCAATACCCTTCAAAATAGCAACAAAGAAAATAAAATACCTAGGAATTTATTTAACTAAGGAGGTAAAGGACCTCTATAGGGAGAACTATGAAACACTGAGGAAGGAAATTGCAGAACATGTAAATAGGTGGAAAACCATACCATGCTCATGGATCGGTAGAATCAACATTGTTAAAATGTCTATACTGCCCAAAGTTATCTACAGATTCAATGCAATCCTTATTAAATTACCAACATCTTTTTTCACAGACATAGAAAAAATAATTTTACGCTTTGTATGGAACCAGGGAAGACCCCGTTTAGCAAAAGCAATCTTAAACAACAAAAACAAAATGGGAAGTATTAATTTGCCAGACTTCAAACTATACTACAAGGCTGTGGTTCTTAAAACAGCCTGGTACTGGCACAAGTGCAGGGACACAGACCAGTGGAACAGAACAGAAAATCCCAATATAAAACCATCCTCATATAGCCATCTAATCTTTGACAAAGCAGACAAAAACATACTCTGGGGAAAAGATTCCTTATTTAATAAATGGTGCTGGGAAAACTGGATATCCACATGTAGAAGACTAAAACAGGACACACAAAAATCAAATCACAGTGGTTAACAGACTTAAACCTAAGGTCAGAAACTATTAGAATTCTAGAAGAAAATGTAGGAAAGACTCTTACAGACATTGGCCTAGGCAAAGAATTTATGAAGAAGACCCCTAAAGCAATCACAGCAACAACAAAAATAAATAAATGGGACCTGATCAAATTAAAAAGCTTCTGCACAGCCAAAGAAACAGTCACGAGAGTAAATGGACAACCTACAGAATGGGAAAAAATTTTCGCATACTACACATCAGATAAAGGACTGATAACAAGAATCTATTTAGAACTCAGAAAAATCAGTAAGAAAAAATCAAACAACCCTATCAAAAAGTGGGCAAAGGACATAAATAGAAATTTTTCAAAAGAAGATATAAAAATGGCTAACAAACATATGAAAAAGTGTTCAACATCTCTAATCATCAGGGAAATGCAAATCAAAACCACAATGAGATATCACTTAACTCCAGTAGGAATGGCCTTTATCAAAAAGTCCCAAAACTATACATGTTGGTGTGGGTGTGGCGAGATAGGTACATTCATAAACTGCTGGTGGGACTGTAAACTAGTGCAGCCCCTGTGGAAAGCAATGTGGAGATACCTTAAACAGATTCAAGTAGACCTACCATTCGATCCAGCAATTCCATTATTGGACATCTACCCAGAAGAACAAAAGTCATTCTATAAAAAAGACACCTGCACCTGAATGATTATAGCAGCACAATTCACAATCACAAAGATGTGGAAACAACCCAAATGCCCATCAATTCATGAATGGATTAGCAAAATGTGGTATATGTATACCATGGAATATTACTCAGCTATTAGAAATAATGGCGATATGGCATCTCTTTGGTTCTCCTGGAGAGAGCTGGATCCCATTCTATTAAGTGAAGTATCCCAAGAATGGAAAAATAAGCACCACATGTACTCACCAGCAAATTGGTTTCCCTGAGTGCACATTTGGGAACAACACCAATTGGGTATCGGACAGAGGTTGGGGCCGGGTGGAAGGGATGGGTGTATACCTACTTGATGAATGTGATGTGCACTGCCTGGGGAATGGACACCCTTCAAGTTCTAACTGGGGGGGATGGGGTGGGGGAGAGGAGGGGTGCACACCTACATGATGAATGTGATGTGCACTGACTAGGGAATGGACAAAATTGAAGCTCAGAATCGGGGGAAAGGGGAGGCATGGGGAATGTATATAGCCTGATCTTTTGTACCCCCATAATGAGCTAACAAACAAACAAACAAACAAAAAAGAATCGTTTGATTCATCAGCTGGGAATACACCATGGTTCTTTAAAGACCTCTATGCGTGGGCCCAGGTAACTGGCAAGTTCCAAGAAGTATGCCACAGAGCTTTTGAAATAACCACTACGTTGAGAATTATTTGCTAGTTTTTGCACCACCTTTCACCATAATTGTGATAAGGTTGGTCCGTGCCTCCTTCAACCCAAGATGGCTGGGGCGGACAAAAGTATGCTGAGGCCTAGTTCACTTGGTGTTGCCGATAGTTGGTACTGGAGCCTGGCAAGAAGCCATGTTATTAAGAGTCATTCCACCATCCTTTCTCCATCATTTTAAAAGGCAGAACACCTTTTTCCAGTTATCATAAGAATGAGTTGCTGGAGGGGACGTTTTTGAGTGGGGTCGGGTGGTGCGTTGAGGGGAAGGCTCTCTGTCTGTCTGGTGGTTTGTCTTTATTATGCCCAAAGAGGAGAGGTGGGCATGTGTGTGGCAGGTGAAAAGTACGGATCCTGTTTCAGTCTTAGACTGAAACAGGATCCGCACTTTTCAGCCAGTTCCTTTACGAATCCTTTGATTCATCAGCTGGGAATCCACCATGGCTGTCGAGACCCCTCTATGTGTGGGTCCAGGTAACTGGCTAGTTCCAAGATGTATGCCGCAGAGCTTTGGAAATAACCACTACATTGAGTATTATTTGCCAGTTTTTGCAGCAACTTTCACAATGATTGTGAAAAGGTTAGGCAGTGCATCCTGAAACCCAAGCTGGCTTCCACAGAAACAACTACGGTTAGGCCAATCTCCCTTGGAGTTGCCGATAATTGGTACTGGTCCGTGGCAAGAAGCCATTCCTTTAAGTATCATTCCACCTTCCTTTCACAACTATTTTAAAAGGCAGAGCACCTATTGCCATTTAGCTTAAGGATGAGTCGCTGGAGGAAACGTTTTTGTGTGGGGTGGGAGAGGCAGAGCCAGGCCCTCTGTCAGTCCAGTGGTTTGTTTTTATTATCCCCGGAGAGGAGAAGTGGACATGTGTGTGGCAAGTGAAAAGTGTGGATCCTGTTTCAGTCTTAGACTGATACAGGATCGGCACTTTTCATCCTGTTCCTTTAAGAATCCTTTGCTTCATCAGCTGGGAATCCACCATAGTTCTCTACACCCCACTATGTGTGGACCCACTTAACAGGCTAGTTCAAAGAAGTATGCCACAGAGCATTTGAAATAACCACTACCATGGAAATTATTTGCCAGCTTTTCCAGCACTTTTACCATAATTTTGATAAGGTTCATTTGTGCTTCCTTAAACCCTAGATGGCTTCCATGGACAAACCTATACTGAGGGTTCTCTCGCTTGGTGTTGCCAATACTTGGTACGGGAGTCTGACAAGAATCCAGTCTTTTAATTATCATTGCCCCATCCTTTCTCCCTTATATTAAAAGGTGAGCAACTTTCGGCAGTTAGCATAAGGATGAGTCAACGGAGGGGACGTTTTTGGGTGGGATCGGGGTGGTTTGGGGGACAGTCCCTCTGTCAGTCTGGTTGTTTGTGTTTATTATGCCCAGACAGGGAAGTGGATATATTTGTGGCAGGTGAAATGTGCGGATCCTGTTTCAGTTAGACTGAAACAGTATCCGCACTTTTCAGCCGGTTCCATTAAAAATCCTTTGATTCATCAGCTGGGAATCCACCATGGTTCCTTAGAACCCTCCATGCATGGGCCCATGAACTGGCCTGTACCAAGATGTATGCTGCACAGCTTTTGAGATAAACACTACGTGTAGAATTATTTGCCAGTTTCTGCAGCACATATCACCATAATTGTGATAAGGATCGTCTGTGCCTCCTTAAACACAAGATGGCTGCCAGGGAGAAAACTATGCTGAGGCCTAGGTCACTTGGATTTCACGACACTTGTTACTGGAGGCTGGAAGGAGGCCATTCTTTTAAGTATCATTCCACCATACTTTCCCCATTATTTTAAAATGCACGGAAACCTTTGCAAGTTAGCATAATAATTAGTAGCTGGAGGGGACATTTTTATTTGTGGGGTCGGTGTGGGTGGGGGGCGCAGGCCCTCTGTCAGTTCGCTGGATGGTTTTTATTTTCCCCAGACCGGAGAAGTGGGCATGTGTGTGGCAGGTAAAAAGTTCGGACCCCGTTTCTGTCTTAGACTGAAACAGAAACCGCACTTTTCACCCCGTTCCATTAAGAATCCCTTGCTTCATCAGCTGGGAATCCACCATGGGCCTCTAGACTGCTCTATGCGTGGGCCCAGTTAACTGGCTAGTTCAAAGAATTATGCCGCAGAGCTTTTCAAGTAACCACTACCATGAGAATTACTTGACCGCTTTTGCAGCACCTTTCACCATAATTGTGATAAGGTTCATCTGTGCCTCCTTAAACCCAAGATGGCTGCCAGGGACAAACGTGTGCTGAGGCCTAGGTGACTTGCTGTTGCCAATACTTGGTATGGGAGTCTGGCAATAAGCCAGTCTTTTAGGTATAATTCCACCATTCTATCTCCATTATTTTAAAAGGCAGAGGACGTATTGCCAGATAGCATAAGGATCAGTCGCTGGAGGGCACGATTTTGTGTGGGGTGGTGGGGGGCGGGGGCAGGCCATCTGTCAATCCGATGGGTTGTTT
Source organism: Eulemur rufifrons (assembly GCF_041146395.1). NCBI lineage: Eukaryota > Metazoa > Chordata > Mammalia > Primates > Lemuridae > Eulemur > Eulemur rufifrons. The sequence continues at coordinate 1,408,712 of NW_027182828.1, read as the reverse complement.
TTGTTATCCCTAGAGAGGAGAAGTGGGCATGTGTGTTGCAGGCAAAAAGTCCGAATCCTGTTTCAGTCAGGATCTGGACTTTTCAGCCTGTTCCTTTAAGAATCCTTAGATTCATCACCTTGGAATCCACCATGGTTCTCTAGACCCCTCTATGCGTGGGCCCAGGTAACAGGCTTCTTCCAAGAAGTATGCCACAGAGCTTTTGAATTAAACAGTACGTTGAGAATTATTTGCCGGGTTTTCAGCACGTTTCAACATAATTATGATAAAGTTTGTATATGCCTCCTTAAACCCAACATGGCTGCCACGGGCATAACTATGCTGAGGCGTAGCTGACTTGGTGTTGCCTATTTTTGTTAGTGGAGACTGACAAGAAGCCATTCTTCTAAGTATCATCCCACCACCATTTTTCCATTGTTTTAAAATGCAGGGAAATTTTGCAAGTTAGCATTATAATTAGTAGCTGGAGGGTAAGGTTTTTCTTTTTGTGTGTGTGTGGTCCATGTGGATGGGGGGGTCAGGCCCTCTGTCAGTTCGCTGGTTAGTTTTTATTATCCCCAGAGAGGAGAAGTGGGCACGTGTTTGGCAGGTGAAAAGGGCGGATTCTGTTTCAGAGAATTAACGATGATCCCCATGGTCATCCCGTTCCTTTAATAATCCTTTACTTCATCAGCTGGAAATCCACCATGGTTCTCTATACTCCTCTTTGCGTGGGAACAGGTAACTGCCTTGTTCCAAGAAGTATGCCGCAGAGCTTTTCAATTAACCACTACGTTGAAAATTATTTGCAGGTGTTCAGCGTTTTACCATAATTGTGAGAACCTTTGTTTGTGCCTCCTGAAACCCAAGAAGGCTGCGACGGACATAACTATGCTGAGGAGTAGCTGACTTGGTGCTGCCTATTTTTGTTAGTGGAGACTGACAAGAAGCCATTCTTCTAAGTATCATCCCACCACCATTTTTCCATTGTTTTAAAATGCAGGGAAATTTTGCAAGTTAGCATTATAATTAGTAGCTGGAGGGTACGGTTTTTTTTTGTGGGTGTGGTCGATGTGGATGGGGGGGGGTCAGGCCCTCTGTCAGTTCGCTGGTTATTTTTTATTATCCCCAGAGAGGAGAAGTGGGTATGTGTTTGGCAGGTGAAAAGGGCGGATTCTGTTTCAGAGAATTAACGATGATCCCCATGGTCATCCCGTTCCTTTAATAATCCTTTACTTCATCAGCTGGAAATCCACCATGGTTCTCTATACTCCTCTTTGCGTGGGAAAAGGTAACTGCCTTGTTCCAAGAAGTATGCCGCAGAGCTTTTCAATTAACCACTACGTTGAAAATTATTTGCAGGTGTTCAGCATTTTACCATAATTGTGAGAAACTTTGTTTGTGCCTCCTGAAACCCAAGAAGGCTGCGATGGACATAGCTATGCTGAGGAGTAGCTGACTTGGTGTTGCCTATTTTTGTTAGTGGAGACTGACAAGAAGCCATTCTTCTAAGTATCATCCCACCACCATTTTTCCATTGTTTTAAAATGCAGGGAAATTTTGCAAGTTAGCATTGTAATTAGTAGCTGGAGGGTAGGGTTTCTTTTGTGTGTGTGTGGTCGATTTGGATGGTGGGGGTAAGGCCCTCTGTCAGTTCGCTGGTTAGTTTTTATTATCCCCAGAGAGGAGAAGTGGGCATGTGTTTGGCAGGTGAAAAGGGCGGATTCTGTTTCAGAGAATTAACGATGATCCCCATGGTCATCCCGTTCCTTTAATAATCCTTTACTTCATCAGCTGGAAATCCACCATGGTTCTATATACTCCTCTTTGCGTGGGAACAGGTAACTGGCTTGTTCCAAGAAGTATGCCGCAGAGCTTTTCAATTAACCACTACGTTGAAAATTATTTGCAGGTGTTCAGCGTTTCACCATAATTGTGAGAACCTTTGTTTGTGCCTCCTGAAACCCAAGAAGGCTGCGACGGACATAACTATGCAGAGGAGTAGCTGACTTGGTGTTGCCTATTTTTGTTAGTGGAGACTGACAAGAATCCATTCTTCTAAGTCTCATCCCACCACCATTTTTCCATTGTTTTAAAATGCAGGGAAATTTTGCAAGTTAGCATTATATTTAGTAGCTGGAGGGTACGTTTTTTTTGTGTGTGTGGTGGATGTGGATGGGGGTGGTCAGGCCCTCTGTCAGTTCGCTGGTTAGTTTTTATTATCCCCAGAGAGGAGAAGTGGGCATGTGTTTGGCAGGTGAAAAGGGCGGATTCTGTTTCAGAGAATTAACTATGATCCCCATGGTCATCCCTTTCCTTTAATAATCCTTTACTTCATCAGCTGGAAATCCACCATGGTTCTCTATACTCCTCTTTGCGTGGGAACAGGTAACTGGCTTGTTCCAAGAAGTATGCCGCAGAGCTTTTCAATTAACCACTACGTTGAAAATTATTTGCAGGTGTTCAGCGTTTCACCATAATTGTGAGAACCTTTGTTTGTGCCTCCTGAAACCCAAGAAGGCTGCGACGGACATAACTATGCTGAGGAGCAGCTGACTTGGTGTTGCCTATTTTTGTTAGTGGAGACTGACAAGAAGCCATTCTTCTAAGTCTCATCCCACCACCATTTTTCCATTGTTTTAAAATGCAGGGAAATTTTGCAAGTTAGCATTATAATTAGTAGCTGGAGGGTACGGTTTTTTTTTGTGTGTGTGGTCGATGTGGATGGGGGGGGGGTCAGGCCCTCTGTCAGTTCGCTGGTTAGTTTTTATTATCCCCAGAGAGGAGAAGTGGGCATGTGTTTGGCAGGTGAAAAGGGCGGATTCTGTTTCAGAGAATTAACGATGATCCCCATGGTCATCCCGTTCCTTTAATAATCCTTTCCTTCATCAGCTGGAAATCCACCATGGTTCTCTATACTCCTCTTTGCGTGGGAAAAGGTAACTGCCTTGTTCCAAGAAGTATGCCGCAGAGCTTTTCAATTAACCACTACGTTGAAAATTATTTGCAGGTGTTCAGCGTTTTACCATAATTGTGAGAAACTTTGTTTGTGCCTCCTGAAACCCAAGAAGGCTGCGACGGACATAACTATGCTGAGGAGTAGCTGACTTGGTGTTGCCTATTTTTGTTAGTGGAGACTGACAAGAAGCCATTCTTCTAAGTATCATCCCACCACCATTTTTCCATTGTTTTAAAATGCAGGGAAATTTTGCAAGTTAGCATTATAATTAGTAGCTGGAGGGTACGGTTTTTTTTTGTGGGTGTGGTCGATGTGGATGGGGGGGGGGTCAGGCCCTCTGTCAGTTCGCTGGTTAGTTTTTATTATCCCCAGAGAGGAGAAGTGGGCATGTGTTTGGCAGGTGAAAAGGGCGGATTCTGTTTCAGAGAATTAACGATGATCCCCATGGTCATCCGTTCCTTTAATAATCCTTTACTTCATCAGCTCGAAATCCACCATGGTTCTCTATACTCCTCTTTGCGTGGGAACAGGTAACTGCCTTGTTCCAAGAAGTATGCCGCAGAGCTTTTCAATTAACCACTACGTTGAAAATAATTTGCAGATGTTCAGCGTTTCACCATAATTGTGAGAAACTATGTTTGTGTCTCCTGAAACCCAAGAAGGCAGCGACGGACATAACTATGCTGAGGAATAGCTGACTTGGTGTTGCCTATTTTTGTTAGTGGAGACTGACAAGAAGCCATTCTTCTAAGTATCATCCCACCACCATTTTTCCATTGTTTAAAAATGCAGGGAAATTTTGCAAGTTAGCATTATAATTAGTAGCTGGAGGGTACGGTTTTTTTTTTGTGTGTGTGGTGGATGTGGATGGGGGGGGTCAGGCCCTCTGTCAGTTCGCTGGTTAGTTTTTATTATCCCCAGAGAGGAGAAGTGGGCATGTGTTTGGCAGGTGAAAAGGGCGGATTCTGTTTCAGAGAATTAACTATGATCCCCATGGTCATCCCTTTCCTTTAATAATACTTTACTTCATCAGCTGGAATCCACCATGGTTCTCTATACTCCTCTTTGCGTGGGAACAGGTAACTGCCTTGTTCCAAGAAGTATGCCGCAGAGCTTTTCAATTAACCACTACGTTGAAAATAATTTGCAGGTGTTCAGCGTTTCACCATAATTGTGAGAACCTTTGTTTGTGCCTCCTGAAACCCAAGAAGGCTGCGACGGACATAACTATGCTGAGGCGTAGCTGACTTGGTTTTGCCTATTTTTGTTAGTGGAGACTGACAAGGATCCATTCTTGTAAGTATCATCTCACCATCATTTTTCCATTGTTTAAAAATGCAGGAAAATTTTGCAAGTTAGCATTATAATTAGTAGCTGGAGGCTACGGTGTTTGTTTTTTTTTTTTTTTCCTGTGGGGTCGGTGTGGATGTGTTGGTCAGGCCCTCTGTCAGTTCCCCGGTTGGTTTTTATTATCCCCAGAGAGGAGAAGTGGGTATTAGTATGGCAGGTGAAAACTGCAGATCTGTTTCAGAGAATTAAACAGGATCCGCATGGTAATCCCGTTCCTTTAAGAATCCTTTGCTTCATGAGCTGGGAATCCACCATGGTTCTATATACTTGTCTATGCGTGGGCACAGGAAACTGGCTAGTTCCAAGAAGTATGCCTCAGAGCTTTTCAATTAACCAGTATGTTGACAATCCTTTGCAGGTTTTCAGCGTTTCACCATAATTGTGATAACGTGTGTATGTGCCTACTGAAACCAAATATGGCTGCTACGGACATAACTATGCTGAGGCGTAGCTGACTTGGTGTTGCCTATTTTTGTCAGTGGAGACTGACAAGAAGCCATTCTTCTAAGTATCATCCCACCATCATTTCTCCATTGTTTAAAAATGCAGGGAAATTTTGCAAATTGGCGTTATAATTAGTAGCTGGAGGGTACTTTTTTGTTTTGTGGGGTCGGTCAGGATGGGTGTTCAGCCCCTCTGTCAGATCGCTGGTTTGTTTTTATTATCCCCAGAGAAGAGTAGTGGGCATGTGTTTGGCAGGTGAAAAGTGCGGATTCTGTTTCAGAGAATTAAACAGGATCCGCATGGTCATCTCATTCCTTTAAGAATCCTTTGCTTCATCAGCTGGGATTCCACCATGTTTCTATATACTCCTCTATGCGTGGGCACAGGTACATAGCTTGTTCCAAGAATTATGCTGGAGAGTTTTCAAATTAACCAGTACGTTGAAAATTATTTGCAGGTGTTCAGCGTTTCACCATAATTTTGATAACGTTTGTATGTCCCTCCTGAAACCCAAGAAGGCAGCGACGGACATAACTATGCTGAGGAGTAGCTGACTTGGTGTTGCCTATTTTTGTTAGTGGAGACAGACAAGAAGCCATTCTTCTAAGTATGATCCCACCACCATTTTTCCATTGTTTTAAAATGCTGGGAAATTTTCCAAGTTAGCATTATAATTAGTAGCTGGAGGGTACGGTTTTTTTTTTGTGTGTGTGTGGTCGATGTGGATGGGGGGGGGTCAGGCCCTCTGTCAGTTCGCTGGTTAGTTTTTATTATCCCCAGAGAGGAGAAGTGGGCATGTGTTTGGCAGGTGAAAAGGGCGGATTCTGTTTCAGAGAAATAACGAAGATCCCCATGGTCATCCCGTTCCTTTAATAATCCTTTACTTCATCAGCTGGAAATCCACCATGGTTCTATATACTCCTCTTAGCGTGGGAACAGATAAGTGCCTTGTTCCAAGAAGTATGCCACAGAGCTTTTCAATTAACCAGTACGTTGAAAGTTATTTTCAGGTGTTCAGCGTTTCACCATAATTGTGAGAACCTTTGTTTGTGCCTCCTGAAACCCAAGAAGGCTGCGACGGACATAACTATGCTGAGGAGTAGCTGACTTGGTGTTGCCTATTTTTGTTAGTGGAGACTGACAAGAAGCCATTCTTCTAAGTATCATCCCACCACCATTTTTCCATTGTTTTAAAATGCAGGGAAATTTTGCAAGTTAGCATTATAATTAGTAGCTGGAGGGTACGGTTTTTTTTTTTTTGTGTGGTCGATGTGGATGCTGGGGGTCAGGCCCTCTGTCAGTTCGCTGGTTAGTTTTTATTATGCCCAGAGAGGAGAAGTGGGCATGTGTTTGGCAGGTGAAAAGGGCGGATTCTGTTTCAGAGAATTAAACAGGATCCGCATGGTCATCTCATTCCTTTAAGAATCCTTTGCTTCATCAGCTGGGATTCCACCATGTTTCTATATACTCCTCTATGCGTGGGCACAGGCACCTGGCTTGTTCCAAGAAGTATGCTGGAGAGTTTTCAAATTAACCAGTACGTTGAAAATTATTTGCAGGTTTTCAGCGTTTCACCATAATTTTGATAACGTTTGTATGTCCCTCCTGAAACCCAAGAAGGCTGCGACGGACATAACTATGCTGAGGCGTAGCTGACTTGGTGTTGCCTATTTTTGTTAGTGGAGACAGACAAGAAGCCATTCTTCTAAGTATGATGCCACCACCATTTTTCCATTGTTTTAAACTGCAGGGAAATTTTGCAAGTTAGCATTATAATTAGTAGCTGGAGGGTACGGTTTTTTTTTTGTGTGTGTGGTCGATGTGGATTGGGGGGGGTGTCAGGCCCTCTGTCAGTTCGCTGGTTAGTTTTTATTATCCCCAGAGAGGAGAAGTGGGCATGTGTTTGGCAGGTGAAAAGGGCGGATTCTGTTTCAGAGAATTAACGATGATCCCCATGGTCATCCCGTTCCTTTAATAATCCTTTACTTCATCAGCTGGAAGTCCACCATGGTTCTATATACTCCTCTTTGCGTGGGAACAGGTAGCTGCTTGTTCCAAGAAGTATGCCGCAGAGCTTTTCAATTAACCACTACGTTGAAAATTATTTTCAGGTGTTCAGCGTTTCACCATAATTGTGAGAACCTTTGTTTGTGCGTCCTGAAACCCAAGAAGGCTGCGACGGACATAACTATGCTGAGGAGTAGCTGACTTGGTGTTGCCTATTTTTGATAGTGGAGACTGACAAGAAGCCATTCTTCTAAGTATCATCCCACCACCATTTTTCCATTGTTTTAAAATGCACGGAAATTTTGCAAGTTAGCATTATAATTAGTAGCTGGAGGGTACGGTTTTTTTTGTGTGTGTGGTCGATGTGGATGGTGGGGGTCAGGCCCTCTGTCAGTTAGCTGGTTAGTTTTTATTATCCCCAGAGAGGAGAAGTGGGCATGTGTTTGGCAGGTGAAAAGGGCGGATTCTGTTTCAGAGAATTAACGATGATCCCCATGGTCATCCCGTTCCTTTAATTATCCTTTACTTCATTAGCTGGAAATCCACCACGGTTCTCTATACTCCTCTTTGCGTGGGAACAGGTAACTGGCTTGTTCCAAGAAGTATGCCGCAGAGCTTTTCAATTAACCAGTACGTTGAAAATTATTTGCAGGTGTTCAGCGTTTCACCATAATTGTGAGAACCTTTGTTTGTGCCTCCTGAAACCCAAGAAGGCTGCGACGGACATAACTATGCAGAGGCGTAGATGACTTGGTTTTGCCTATTTTTGTTAGTGGAGACTGACAAGAAACCATTCTTGTAAGTATCATCTCACCATCATTTTTCCATTGTTTAAAAATGCAGGAAAATTTTGCAAGTTAGCATTATAATTAATAGCTGGAGGCTACGGTGTTTTTTTTTTTTTTTTTTTCCTGTGGGGTCGGTGTGGATGTGTTGGTCAGGCCCTCTGTCAGTTCCCCGGTTGGTTTTTATTATCCCCAGAGAGGAGAAGTGGGTATTAGTATGGCAGGTGAAAACTGCGGATCTGTTTCAGAGAATTAAACAGGATCCGCATGGTAATCCCGTTCCTTTAAGAATCCTTTGCTTCATGAGCTGGGAATCCACCATGGTTCTATATACTTCTCTATGCGTGGGCACAGGAAACTGGCTTGTTCCAAGAAGTATGCCTCAGAGCTTTTCAATTAACCAGTATGTTGACAATCCTTTGCAGGTTTTCAGCGTTTCACCATAATTGTGATAATGTGTGTATGAGCCTACTGAAACCAAATATGGCTGCTACGGACATAACTATGCTGAGGCGTAGCTGACTTGGTGTTGCCTATTTTTGTCAGTGGAGACTGACAAGAAGCCATTCTTCTAAGTATCATCCCACCATCATTTCTCCATTTTTTAAAAATGCAGGGAAATTTTGCAAATTGGCATTATAATTAGTAGCTGGAGGGTACTTTTTTGTTTTGTGGGGTCGGTCAGGATGGGTGTTCAGGCCCTCTGTCAGATCGCTGGTTTGTTTTTATTATCCCCAGAGAAGAGTAGTGGGCATGTGATTGGCAGGTGAAAAGTGCGGATTCTGTTTCAGAGAATTAAACAGGATCCGCATGGTCATCTCATTCCTTTAAGAATCCTTTGCTTCATCAGCTGGGATTCCACCATGTTTCTATATACTCCTCTATGCGTGGGCACAGGTACCTGGCTTGTTCCAAGAAGTATGTGGAGAGTTTTCAAATTAACCGGTACGTTGAAAATTATTTGCAGCTTTTAAGCGTTTCACCATAATTTTGATAACGTTTGTATGTCCCTCCTGAAACCCAAGAAGGCTGCGATGGACATAACTATGCTGAGGAGTAGCTGACTTGGTGTTGCCTATTTTTGTTAGTGGAGACAGACAAGAAGCCATTCTTCTAAGTATGATCCCACCACCATTTTTCCATTGTTTTAAAATGCAGGGAAATTTTGCAAGTTAGCATTATAATTAGTAGCTGGAGGGTACTGTTTTTTTTTGTGTGTGTGGTCGATGTGGATGGGGGGGGGTCAGGCCCTCTGTCAGTTCGCTGGTTAGTTTTTATTATCCCAAGAGAGGAGAAGTGGGCATGTGTTTGGCAGGTGAAAAGGGCGGATTCTGTTTCAGAGAATTAACGATGATCCCCATGGTCATCCCGTTCCTTTAATAATCCTTTACTTCATCAGCTGGAAATCCACCATGGTTCTATATACTCCTCTTTGCGTGGGAATAGGTAACTGCCTTGTTCCAAGAAGTATGTCGCAGAGCTTTTCAATTAACCACTACGTTGAAAATTATTTGCAGGTGTTCAGCGTTTTACCATAATTGTGAGAACCTTTGTTTGTGCCTCCAGAAACCCAAGAAGGCTGCGATGGACATAGCTATGCTGAGGAGTAGCTGACTTGGTGTTGCCTATTTTTGTTAGTGGAGACTGACTAGAAGCCATTCTTCTAAGTATCATCCCACCACCATTTTTCCATTGTTTTAAAATGCAGGGAAATTTTTCAAGTTAGGCATTATAATTAGTAGCTGGAGGGTACGGTTTTTTTTTTTTTGTGTGTGGTCGATGTGGATGGGGGGGTCAGGCCCACTGTCAGTTCGCTGGTTAGTTTTTATTATCCCCAGAGAGGAGAAGTGGGCATGTGTTTGGCAGGTGAAAAGGGCGGATTCTGTTTCAGAGAATTAACGATGATCCCCATGGTCATCCCGTTCCTTTAATAATCCTTTACTTCATCAGCTGGAAATCCACCATGGTTCTCTATACTCCTCTTTGCGTGGGAACAGGTAACTGGCTTGTTCCAAGAAGTATGCCGCAGAGTTTTTCAATTAACCACTACGTTGAAAATTATTTGCAGGTGTTCAGCGTTTCACCATAATTGTGAGAACCTTTGTTTGTGCCTCCTGAAACCCAAGAAGGCTGCGACGGACATAACTATGCTGAGGAGTAGCTGACTTGGTGTTGCCTATTTTTGTTAGTGGAGACTGACAAGAAGCCATTCTTCTAAGTATCATCCCACCACCATTTTTCCATTGTTTTAAAATGCAGGGAAATTTTGCAAGTTAGCATTATAATTAGTAGCTGGAGGGTACGGTTTTTTTTTTGTGTGTGGTCGATGTGGATGGTGGGGGTCAGGCCCTCTGGCAGTTCGCTGGTTAGTTTTTATTATCCCCAGAGAGGAGAAGTGGGCATGTGTTTGGCAGGTGAAAAGGGCGGATTCTGTTTCAGAGAATTAACGATGATCCCCATGGTCATCCCGTTCCTTTAATAATCCTTTACTTCATCAGCTGGAAATCCACCATGGTTTTCTATACTCCTGTTTGCGTGGGAACAGGTAACTGCCTTGTTCCAAGAAGTATGCCGCAGAGCTTTTCAATTAACCACTACGTTGAAAATTATTTGCAGGTGTTCAGCGTTTCACCATAATTGTGAGAACCTTTGTTTGTGCCTCCTGAAACCCAAGAAGGCTGCGACGGACATAACTATGCTGAGGAGTAGCTGACTTGGTGTTGCCTATTTTTGTTAGGGGAGACTGACAAGAAGCCATTCTTCTAAGTATCATCCCACCACCATTTTTCCATTGTTTTAAAATGCAGGGAAATTTTGCAAGTTAGCATTATAATTAGTAGCTGGAGGGTACGGTTTTTTTTTTTGTGTGTGGTCGATGTGGATGGTGAGGGTCAGGCCCTCTGTCAGTTCACTGGTTAGTTTTTATTATCCCCAGAGAGGAGAAGTGGGCATGTGTTTGGCAGGTGAAAAGGGCGGATTCTGTTTCAGAGAATTAACGATGATCCCCATGGTCATCCCGTTTCTTTAATATTCCTTTACTTCATCAGCTGGAAATCCATCATTGTTCTATATACTCCTCTTTGCGTGGGAACAAGTAACTGGCTTGTTACAAGAAGTATGCTGCAGAGCTTTTCAATTAACCACTACGTTGAAAATTATTTGCAGGTGTTCAGCGTTTCACCATAATTGTGATAACGTTTGTTTGTGCCTCCTGAAACCCAAGAAGGCTGCGACGGACATAACTATGCTGAGGCGTAGCTGACTTGGTTTTGCCTATTTTTGTTAGTGGAGACTGACAATAATCCATTCTTCTAAATATCATCTCACCATCAGTTTTCCATTGTTTAAAAATGCAGGAAAATTTTGCAAGTTAGCATTATAATTAGTTGCTGGAGGCTACGGTGTTTTTTTTTTTTTTTCCTGTGGGGTCGGTGTGGATTTGTTGGTCAGGCCCTCTGTCAGTTCGCTGGTTTGTTTTTATTATCCCCAGAGAGGAGAAGTGGGTATTAGTATGGCAGGTGAAAAGGGCGGATTCTGTTTCAGAGAATTAAACAGGATCCGCATGGTAATCCCGTTCCTTTAAGAATCCTTTGCTTCATGAGCTGGGAATCCACCATCGTTCTATATACTCCTCTTTGCGTGGGCACAGGAAACTGGCTGGTTCCAAGAAGTATGCCTCAGAGCTTTTCAATTAACCAGTATGTTGACAATCCTTTGCAGGTTTTAAGCGTTTCACCATAATTGTGATAACGTGTGTATGTGCCTACTGAAATCAAATATGGCTGCTACGGACATAACTGTGCTGAGGCGTAGCTGACTTGGTGTTGCCTATTTTTGTCAGTGGAGACTGACAAGAAGCCATTCTTCTAAGTATCATCCCACCACCATTTTTCCATTGTTTTAAAATGCAGGGAAATTTTGCAAGTTAACATTATAATTAGTAGCTGGAGGGTACGGTTTTTTTTTTTTTGGTGTCTGGTCGATGTAGATGGGGGGGGGTCAGGCCCTCTGTCAGTTCGCTGGTTAGTTTTTATTATCCCCAGAGAGGAGAAGTGGGCATGTGTGTGGCAGGAGAAAAGGGCGGATTCTGTTTCAGATTATTAACGATGATCCCCATGGTCATCCCGTTCCTTTAATAATCCTTTACTTAATCAGCTGGAAATCCACCATGGTTCTATATACTCCTCTTTGCGTGGGAACAGGTAACTGGCTTGTTCCAAGAAGTATGTCGCAGAGCTTTTCAATTAACCACTACGTTGAAAATTATTTGCAGGTGTTCAGGGTTTTACCATAATTGTGAGAACCTTTGTTTGTGCCTCCTGAAACCATAGAAGGCTGCGACGGACATAACTATGCTGAGGAGTAGCTGACTTGGTGTTGCCTATTTTTGTTAGTGGAGACTGACAAGAAGCCATTCTTCTAAGTATCATCCCACCACCATTTTTCCATTGTTTTAAAATGCAGGGAAATTTTGAAAGTTAGCATTATAATTAGTAGCTGGAGGGTACGGTTTTTTTTTTTTTCTGTGGTCGATGTGGATGGTGGGGGTCAGGCCCTCTGTCAGTTCGCTGGTTAGTTTTTATTATCCCCAGAGAGGAGAAGTGGGCATGTGTTTGGCAGGTGAAAAGGGCGGATTCTGTTTCAGAGAATTAACGATGATCCCCATGGTCATCCCGTTCCTTTAATAATCCTTTACTTCATCAGCTGGATATCCACCATGGTTATGTATACTCCTCTTTGCGTGGGAACAGGTAACTGCCTTGTTCCAAGAAGTATGCCGCAGATCTTTTCAATTAAGCACTACGTTGAAAATTATTTGCAGGTGTTCAGCGTTTCACCATAATTGTGATAACGTGTGTTTGTGCCTCCTGAAACGCAAGAAGGCTGCGACGGACATAACTATGCTGAGGATTAGCTGACTTGGTGTTGCCTATTTTTGTTAGTGGGGACTGACAAGAAGTCATTCTTCTAAGTATCATCCCACCACCATTTTTCCATTGTTTTAAAATGCAGGGAAATTTTGCAAGTTAGCATTATAATTAGTAGCTGGAGGCTAGGGTGTTTTTTTTTTTTTTTTTTTTTTTCCTGTGGGGTCGGTGTGGATGTGTTGGTCAGGCCCTCTGTCAGTTCCCCGGTTGGTTTTTATTATCCCCAGAGAGGAGAAGTGGGTATTAGTATGGCAGGTGAAAACTGCGGATCTGTTTCAGAGAATTAAACAGGATCCGCAAGGTAATCCCGTTCCTTTAAGAATCCTTTGCTTCATGAGCTGGGAATCCACCATGGTTCTATATACTTGTCTATGCGTGGGCACAGGAAACTGGCTAGTTCCAAGAAGTATGCGTCAGAGCTTTTCAATTAACCAGTATGTTGACAATCCTTTGCAGGTTTTCAGCGTTTCACCATAATTGTGATAACGTGTGTATGTGCCTACTGAAACCAAATATGGCTGCTACGGACATAACTATGCTGAGGCGTAGCTGACTTGGTGTTGCCTATTTTTGTCAGTGGAGACTGACAAGAAGCCATTCTTCTAAGTATCATCCCACCATCATTTCTCCATTGTTTAAAAATGCAGGGAAATTTTGCAAGTTAGCATTATAATTAGTAGCTGGAGGGTACGGTTCTTTTTTTTTTGTGTGGTCGATGTGGATGGTGGGGGTCAGGCCCTCTATCAGTTCGCTGGTTAGTTTTTATTTTCCCCAGAGAGGAGAAGTGGGCATGTGTTTGGCAGTTGAAAAGGGCGGATTCTGTTTCATGGAATTAACGATGATCCCCATGGTCATCCCGTTCCTTTAATAATCCTTTACTTCATCAGCTGGAAATCCACCATGGTTCTATATACTCCTCTTTGCGTGGGAAGAGGTAACTGCCTTGTTCCAAGAAGTATGCCGCAGAGCTTTTCAATTAACCACTACGTTGAAAATTATTTGCAGGTGTTCAGCGTTTCACCATAATTGTGATAACGTGTGTATGTGCCTACTGAAACCAAATATGGCTGCTACGGACATAACTATGCTGAGGCGTAGCTGACTTGGTGTTGCCTATTTTTGTCAGTGGAGACTGACAAGAAGCCATTCTTCTAAGTATCATCCCACCATCATTTCTACGTTGTTTAAAAATGCAGGGAAATTTTGCAAATTGGCATTATAATTAGTAGCTGGAGTGTACTATTTTGTTTTGTGGGGTCGGTCAGGATGGGTGTTCAGGCCCTCTGTCAGATCGCTGGTTTGTTTTTATTATCCCCAGAGAAGAGTAGTCGGCATGTGTTTGGCAGGTGAAAAGTGCGGATTCTGTTTCAGAGAATTAAACAGGATCCGCATGGTCATCTCATTCCATTAAGAATCCTTTGCTTCATCAGCTAGGATTCCACCATGTTTCTATATACTCCTCTATGCGTGGGCACAGGTACCTGGCTTGTTCCAAGAATTATGCTGGAGAGTTTTCAAATTAACCAGTACGTTGAAAATTATTTGCAGGTTTCCAGCGTTTCACCATAATTTTGATAACGTTTGTATGTCCCTCCTGAAACCCAAGAAGGCAGCGACGGACATAACTATGCTGAGGAGTAGCTGACTTGGTGTTGCCTATTTTTGTTAGTGGAGACAGACAAGAAGCCATTCTTCTAAGTATGATCCCACCACCATTTTTCCATTGTTTTAAAATGCTGGGAAATTTTCCAAGTTAGCATTATAATTAGTAGCTGGAGGGTACGGTTTTTTTTGAGTGTGTGGTCGATGTGGATGGGGGGGGTCAGTCCCTCTGTCAGTTCGCTGGTTAGTTTTTATTATCCCCAGAGAGGAGAAGTGGGCATGTGTTTGGCAGGTGAAAAGGGCGGATTCTGTTTCAGAGAATTAACGATGATCCCCATGGTCATCCCGTTCCTTTAATAATCCTTTACTTCATCAGCTGGAAATCCACCATGGTTCTCTATACTCCTCTTTGCGTGGGAACAGGTAACTGCCTTGTTCCAAGAAGTATGCCGCAGAGCTTTTCAATTAACCACTACGTTGAAAATTATTTGCAGGTGTTCAGCGTTTCACCATAATTGTGATAACGTGTATTTGTGCCTCCTGAAACCCAAGAAGGCTGCGACGGACATAACTATGCTGAGGAGTAGCTGACTTGGTGGTGCCTATTTTTGTTAGTGGAGACTGACAAGAAGCCATTCTTCTAAGTATCATCCCACCACCATTTTTCCATTGTTTTAAAATGCAGGGAAATTTTGCAAGTTAGCATTATAATTAGTAGCTGGAGGGTACGGTTTTTTTTTTTTGTGTGGTCGATGTGGATGGGGGGGTCAGGCCCTCTGTCAGTTCGCTGGTTAGTTTTTATTATCCCCAGAGAGGAGAAGTGGGCATGTGTTTGGCACGTGAAAAGGCGGATTCTGTTTCAGAGAATTAACGATAATCCCCACGGTCATCCCGTTCCGTTAATAATCCTTTACTTCATCAGCTGGAAATCCACCATGGTTCTATATACTCCTCTTTGCGTGAGAACAGGTAACTGGCTTGTTCCAAGAAGTATGCCGCAGAGCTTTTCAATTAACCACTACGTTGAAAATTATTTGCAGGTGTTCAGCGATTTAGCATAATTGTGAGAACCTTTGTTTGTTCCTCCTGAAATCCTAGAAGGCTGCGATGGACATAGCTATGCTGAGGAGTAGCTGACTTGGTGTTGCCTATTTTTGTTAGTGGAGACTGACAAGAAGCCATTCTTCTAAGTATCATCCCACCACCATTTTTCCATTGTTTTAAAATTCAGGGAAATTTTGCAGGTTAGCATTAAAATTAGTAGCTGGAGGGTACGGTTTTTTTTTTTTGTGTGTGGTCGATGTGGATGGGGGGGGTCAGGCCCTCTGTCAGTTCGCTGGTTAGTTTTTATTATACCCAGAGAGGAGAAGTGGGCATGTGTTTGGCAGGTGAAAAGGGCGGATTCTGTTACAGAGAATTAACGATTATCCCCATGAACATCCCTTTCCTTTAATAATCCTTTACTTCATCAGATGCAAATCCACCATGGTTCTCTATACTCCTCTTTGCGTGGGAACAGGTAACTGCCTTGTTCCAAGAAGTATGCCGCAGAGCTTTTCAATTAACCACTACGTTGAAAATTATTTGCAGGTGTTCAGCGTTTCACCATAATTGTGATAACGTGTGTATGTGCCTACTGAAACCAAATATGGCTGCTACGGACATAACTATGCTGAGGCGTAGCTGACTTGGTGTTGCCTATTTTTGTCAGTGGAGACTGACAAGAAGCCATTCTTCTAAGTATCATCCCACCATCATTTCTCCGTTGTTTAAAAATGCAGGGAAATTTTGCAAATTGGAATTATAATGAGTAGCTGGAGGGTACTATTTTGTTTTGTGGGATCAGTCAGGATGGGTGTTCAGGCCCTCTGTCAGATCGCTGGTTTGTTTTTATTATCCCCAGAGAAGAGTAGTCGGCATGTGTTTGGCAGGTGAAAAGTGCGGATTCTGTTTCAGAGAATTAAACAGGATCCGCATGGTCATCTCATTCCTTTAAGAATCCTTTGCTTCATCAGCTAGGATTCCACCATTTTTCTATATACTCCTCTATGCGTGGGCACAGGTACCTGGCTTGTTCCAAGAATTATGCTGGAGAGTTTTCAAATTAACCAGTACGTTGAAAATTATTTGCAGGTTTCCAGCGTTTCACCATAATTTTGATAACGTTTGTATGTCCCTCCTGAAACCCAAGAAGGCAGCGACGGACATAAGTATGCTGAGGAGTAGCTGACTTGGTGTTGCCTATTTTTGTTAGTGGAGACAGACAAGAAGCCATTCTTCTAAGTATGATCCCACCACCATTTTTCCATTGTTTTAAAATGCTGGGAAATTTTCCAAGTTAGCATTATAATTAGTAGCTGGAGGCTACGGTGTTTTTTGTTTTTTTTTTCCTGTGGGGTCGGTGTGGATGTGTTGGTCAGGCCCTCTGTCAGTTCCCCGGTTGGTTTTTATTATCCCCAGAGAGGAGAAGTCGGTATTAGTATGGCAGGTGAAAACTGCGGATCTGTTTCAGAGAATTAAACAGGATCTGCATGGTAATCCCGTTCCTTTAAGAATCCTTTGCTTCATGAGCTGGGAATCCACCATGGTTCTATATACTTGTCTACGCGTGGGCACAGGAAACTGGCTAGTTCCAAGAAGTATGCCTCAGAGCTTTTCAATGAACCAGTATGTTGACAATCCTTTGCAGGTTTTCAGCGTTTCACCATAATTGTAATAACGTGTGTATGTGCCTACTGAAACCAAATATGGCTGCTACGGATATAACTATGCTGAGATGTAGCTGACTTGGTGTTGCCTATGTTTGTCAGTGGAGACTGACAACAAGCCATTCTTCTAAGTATCATCCCACCATCATTTCTCCATTGTTTAAAAATGCAGGGAAATTTTGCAAATTGGCATTATAATTAGTAGCTCGAGGGTACTTTTTTGTTTTGTGGGGTCAGTCAGGATGGGTGTTCAGGCCCTCTGTGAGATCGCCTGTTTGTTTTTATTATCCCCAGAGAAGAGTAGTGGGCATGTGTTTGGCAGGTGAAAAGTGCGGATTCTGTTTCAGAGAATTAAACAGGATCCGCATGGTCATCTCATTCCTTTAAGAATCCTTTGCTTCATCAGCTGGGATTCCACCATGTTTCTATATACTCCTCTATGCGTGGGCACAGGTACCTGGCTTGTTCCAAGAATTATGCTGGAGAGTTTTCAAATTAACCAGTACGTTGAAAATTATTTGCAGGTTTTCAGCGTTTCACCATAATTTTGATAACGTTTGTATGTCCCTCCTGAAACCCAAGAAGGCTGCGACGGACATAACTATGCTGAGGAGTAGCTGACTTGGTGTTGCCTATTTTTGTTAGTGGAGACTGACAAGAAGCCATTCTTCTAAGTATCATCCCACCACCATTTTTCCATTGTTTTAAAATGCAGGGAAATTTTGCTAGTTAGCATTATAATTAGTAGCTGGAGGGTACGGTTTTTTTTGTGTGTGTGTGGTTGATGTGGATGGGGGGGTCAGGCCCTCTGTCAGTTCGCTGGTTAGTTTTTATTATCCCCAGAGAGGAGAAGTGGGCATATGTTTGGCAGGTGAAAAGGGCGGATTCTGTTTCAGAGAATTAACGATGATCCCCATGGTCATCCCGTTCCTTTAATAATCCTTTACTTGATCAGCTGGAAATCCACCATGGTTCTATATACTCCTCTTTGCGTGGGAACAGGTAACTGGCTTGTTCCAAGAAGTATGCCGCAGAGCTTTTCAATTAACCACTACGTTGAAAATTATTTGCAGGTGTTCAGTGTTTCACCATAATTGTGAGAACCTTTGTTTGTGCCTCCTGAAACCAAAGAAGGCTGCGACGGACATAACTATGCTGAGGAGTAGCTGACTTGGTGTTGCCTACTTTTGTTAGTGGAGACTGACAAGAAGCCATTCTTCTAAGTATCATCCCACCACCATTTTTCCATTGTTATAAAATGCAGGGAAATTTTGCAAGTTAGCATTATAATTAGTAGCTGGAGGCTACGGTGTTTTTTTTTTTTTTTTTTTTTTCCTGTGGGGTCGGTGTGGATGTGTTGGTCAGGCCCTCTGTCAGTTCCCCGGTTGGTTTTTATTATCCCCAGAGAGGAGAAATGGGTATTAGTATGGCAGGTGAAACCTGCGGATCTGTTTCAGAGAATTAAACAGGATCCGCATGGTAATCCCGTTCCTTTAAGAATCCTTTGCTTCATGAGCTGGGAATCCACCATGGTTCTATATACTTGTCTACGCGTGGGCACAGGAAACTGGCTAGTTCCAAGAAGTATGCGTCAGAGCTTTTCAATTAACCAGTATGTTGACAATCCTTTGCAGGTTTTCAGCGTTTCACCATAATTGTGATAACGTGTGTATGTGCCTACTGAAACCAAATATGGCTGCTACGGACATAACTATCCTGAGGCGTAGCTGACTTGGTGTTGCCTATTTTTGTCAGTGGAGACTGACAAGAAGCCATTCTTCTAAGTATCATCCCACCATCATTTCTCCATTGTTTAAAAATGCAGGGAAATTTTGCAAATTGGCATTATAATTAGTAGCTGGAGGGTACTTTTTTGTTTTGTGGGGTCGGTCAGGATGGGTGTTCAGGCCCTCTGTCAGATCGCTGGTTTGTTTTTATTATCCCCAGAGAAGAGTAGTGGGCATATGTTTGGCAGGTGAAAAGTGCGGATTCTGTTTCAGAGAATTAAACAGGATCCGCATGGTCATCTCATTCCTTCAAGAATCCTTTGCTTCATCAGCTGGGATTCCACCATGTTTCTATATACTCCTCTATGTGTGGGCACAGGTACCTGGCTTGTTCCAAGAATTATGCTGGAGAGTTTTCAAATTAACCAGTACGTTGAAAATTATTTGCAGGTTTTCAGCGTTTCACCATAATTTTGATAACGTTTGTATGTCCCTCCTGAAACCCAAGAAGGCTGCGACGGACATAACTATGCTGAGGAGTAGCTGACTTGGTGTTGCCTATTTTTGTTAGTGGAGACTGACAAGAAGCCATTCTTCTAAGTATCATCCCACCACCATTTTTCCATTGTTTTAAAATGCAGGGAAATTTTGCAAGTTAGCATTATAATTAGTAGCTGGAGGGTTCGGGTTTTTTTTTTGTGTGTGGTCGATGTGGATGGGGGGTGGGGTCAGGCCCTCTGTCAGTTCGCTGGTTAGTTTTTATTATCCCCAGAGAGGAGAAGTGGGCATGTGTTTGGCAGGTGAAAAGGGCGGATTCTGCTTCAGAGAATTAACGATGATCCCCATGGTCATCCCGTTCCTTTAATAATCCTTTACTTCATCAGCAGGAAATCCACCATGGTTCTATATACTCCTCTTTGCGTGGGAACAGGTAACTTCCTTGTTCCAAGAAGTATGCCGCAGAGCTTTTCAATTAACCATTACGTTGAAAATTATTTGCAGGTGTTCAGCGTTTCACCATAATTGTGATAACGTTTGTTTGTGCCTCCTGAAACCCAAGAAGGCTGCGATGGACATAGCTATGCTGAGGAGTAGCTGACTTGGTGTTGCCTATTTTTGTTAGTGGAGACTGACAAGCAGCCATTCTTCTAAGTATCATCCCACCACCATTTTTCCACTGTTTTAAAATGCAGGGAAATTTTGCAAGTTAACATTATAATTAGTAGCTGGAGGGTACGGTTTTTTTTTTGTGTGTGTGGTCGATGTGGATGGGGGGGTCAGGCCCTCTGTCAGTTCGCTGGTTAGTTTTTATTATCCCCAGAGAGGAGAAGTGGGCATGTGTTTGGCAGGTGAAAAGGGCGGACTCTGTTTCAGAGAATTAACGATGATCCCCATGGTCATCCCATTCCTTTAATAATCCTTTACTTCATCAACTGGAAATCCAACATGGTTCTGTATACTCCTCTTTGCGTGGGAACAGGTAACTGGCTTGTTCCAAGAAGTATGCCGCAGAGCTTTTCAATTAACCAGTACGTTGAAAATTATTTGCAGGTGTTCAGCGTTTTACCATAATTGTGAGAACCTTTGTTTGTGCCTCCTGAAACCCTAGAATGCTGCGACGGACATAACTATGCTGAGGAGTAGCTGACTTGGTGTTGCCTATTTTTGTTAGTGGAGACTGACAAGAAGCCATTCTTCTAAGTATCATCCCACCACCATTTTTCCATTGTTTTAAAATGCAGGGAAATTTTGCAAGTTAGCATTATAATCAGTAGCTGGAGGGTACGGTTTTTTTTTTCTGTGTGGTCGATGTGGATGGTGGGGGGCAGGCCCTCTGTCAGTTAGCTGGTTAGTTTTTATTATCCCCAGAGAGGTGAAGTGGGCATGTGTTTGGCAGGTAAAAAGGGCGGATTCTGTTTCAGAGAATTAACGATGATCCCCATGGTCATCCCTTTCCTTTAATAATCCTTTACTTCATCAGCTGGAAATCCACCATGGTTCTCTATACTCCTCTTTGCGTGGGAACAGGTAACTGCCTTGTTCCAAGAAGTATGCCGCAGAGCTTTTCAATTAACCACAACGTTGAAAATTATTTGCAGGTGTTCAGCGTTTCACCATAATTGTGAGAACCTTTGTTTGTGCCTCCTGAAACCCAAGAAGGCTGCGACGGACATAACTATGCTGAGGAGTAGCTGACTTGGTGTTGCCTATTTTTGTTAGTGGAGACTGACAAGAAGCCATTCTTCTAAGTATCATCCCACCACCATTTTTCCATTGTTTTAAAATGCAGGGAAATTTTGCAAGTTAGCATTATAATTAGTAGCTGGAGGGTACGGTTTTTTTTTTTTGTGTGGTCGATGTGGATGGGGGGGGTCAGGCCCTCTGTCAGTTCGCTGGTTAGTTTTTATTATCCCCAGAGAGGAGAAGTGGGCATGTGTTTGGCAGGTGAAAAGGGCGGATTCTGTTTCAGAGAATTAACGATGATCCCCATGGTCATCCCGTTCCTTTAATAATCCTTTACTTCATCAGCTGGAAATCCACCATGGTTCTCTATACTCCTCTTTGCGTGGGAACAGGTAACTGCCTTGTTCCAAGAAGTATGCCGCAGAGCTTTTCAATTAACCAGTACGTTGAAAATTATTTGCAGGTGTTCAGCGTTTCACCATAATTGTGAGAACATTTGTTTGTGCCTCCTGAAACCCAAGAAGGCTGCGATGGACATATCTATGCTGAGGAGTAGCTGACTTGGTGTTGCCTATTTTTGTTAGTGGAGACTGACAAGAAGCCATTCTTCTAAGTATCATCCCACCACCATTTTTCCATTGTTTTAAAATGCAGGGAAATTTTGCAAGTTAGCATTATAATTAGTAGCTGGAGGGTACGGTTTTTTTGTGTGTGTGTGGTGGATGTGGATGGGGGGGGGTCAAGACCTCTGTCAGTTCGCTGGTTAGTTTTTATTATCCCCAGAGAGGAGAAGTGGGCATGTGTTTGGCAGGTGAAAAGGGCGGATTCTGTTTCAGAGAATTAACTATGATCCCCATGGTCATCCCTTTCCTTTAATAATCCTTTACTTCATCAGCTGGAAATCCACCATGGTTCTCTATACTCCTCTTTGCGTGGGAACAGGTAACTGGCTTGTTCCAAGAAGTATGCCGCAGAGCTTTTCAATTAACCACTACGTTGAAAATTATTTGCAGGTGTTCAGCGTTCCACCATAATTGTGAGAACCTTTTTTTGTGCCTCCTGAAACCCAAGAAGGCTGCGATGGACATAACTATGCTGAGGAGTAGCTGACTTGGTGTTGCCTATTTTTGTTAGTGGAGACCGACAAGAAGCCATTCTTCTAAGTATCATCCCACCACCATTTTTCCATTGTTTTAAAATGCAGGGAAATTTTGCAAGTTAGCATTATAATTAGTAGCTGGAGGGTACGGTTTTTTTTTTTTGTGTGTGGTCGATGTGGATGGGGGGGGGTCAGGCCCTCTGTCAGTTCGCTGGTTAGTTTTTATTATCCCCAGAGAGGAGAAGTGGGCATGTGTTTGGCAGGTGAAAAGGGCGGATTCTGTTTCAGAGAATTAACAATGATACCCATGGTCATCCCGTTCCTTTAATAATCCTTTAATTCATCAGCTGGAAATCCACCATGGTTCTCTATACTCCTCTTTGCGTGGGAACAGGTAACTGCCTTGTTCCAAGAAGTATGCCGCAGAGCTTTTCAATTAACCACTACGTTGAAAATTATTTGCAGGTGTTCAGCGTTTTACCATAATTGTGAGAACCTTTGTTTGTGCCTCCTGAAACCCAAGAAGGCTGCGACGGACATAGCTATGCTGAGGAGTAGCTGACTTGGTGTTGCCTATTTTTGTTAGTGGAGACTGACAAGAAGCCATTCTTCTAAGTATCATCCCACCACCATTTTTCCATTGTTTTAAAATGCAGTGAAATTTTGCAAGTTAGCATTATAATTAGTAGCTGGAGGGTTCGGGTTTTTTTTTTGTGTGTGGTCGATGTGGATGGGGGGTGGGGTCAGGCCCTCTGTCAGTTCGCTGGTTAGTTTTTATTATCCCCAGAGAGGAGAAGTGGGCATGTGTTTGGCAGGTGAAAAGGGCGGATTCTGCTTCAGAGAATTAACGATGATCCCCATGGTCATCCCGTTCCTTTAATAATCCTTTACTTCATCAGCAGGAAATCCACCATGGTTCTATATACTCCTCTTTGCGTGGGAACAGGTAACTTCCTTGTTCCAAGAAGTATGCCGCAGAGCTTTTCAATTAACCATTACGTTGAAAATTATTTGCAGGTGTTCAGCGTTTCACCATAATTGTGATAACGTTTGTTTGTGCCTCCTGAAACCCAAGAAGGCTGCGATGGACATAGCTATGCTGAGGAGTAGCTGACTTGGTGTTGCCTATTTTTGTTAGTGGAGACTGACAAGCAGCCATTCTTCTAAGTATCATCCCACCACCATTTTTCCACTGTTTTAAAATGCAGGGAAATTTTGCAAGTTAACATTATAATTAGTAGCTGGAGGGGACGGTTTTTTTTTTGTGTGTGTGGTCGATGTGGATGGGGGGGTCAGGCCCTCTGTCAGTTCGCTGGTTAGTTTTTATTATCCCCAGAGAGGAGAAGTGGGCATGTGTTTGGCAGGTGAAAAGGGCGGACTCTGTTTCAGAGAATTAACGATGATCCCCATGGTCATCCCGTTCCTTTAATAATCCTTTACTTCATCAACTGGAAATCCAACATGGTTCTGTATACTCCTCTTTGCGTGGGAACAGGTAACTGGCTTGTTCCAAGAAGTATGCCGCAGAGCTTTTCAATTAACCAGTACGTTGAAAATTATTTGCAGGTGTTCAGCGTTTTACCATAATTGTGAGAACCTTTGTTTGTGCCTCCTGAAACCCTAGAATGCTGCGACGGACATAACTATGCTGAGGAGTAGCTGACTTGGTGTTGCCTATTTTTGTTAGTGGAGACTGACAAGAAGCCATTCTTCTAAGTATCATCCCACCACCATTTTTCCATTGTTTTAAAATGCAGGGAAATTTTGCAAGTTAGCATTATAATCAGTAGCTGGAGGGTACGGTTTTTTTTTTCTGTGTGGTCGATGTGGATGGTGGGGGGCAGGCCCTCTGTCAGTTAGCTGGTTAGTTTTTATTATCCCCAGAGAGGTGAAGTGGGCATGTGTTTGGCAGGTAAAAAGGGCGGATTCTGTTTCAGAGAATTAACGATGATCCCCATGGTCATCCCTTTCCTTTAATAATCCTTTACTTCATCAGCTGGAAATCCACCATGGTTCTCTATACTCCTCTTTGCGTGGGAACAGGTAACTGCCTTGTTCCAAGAAGTATGCCGCAGAGCTTTTCAATTAACCCCAACGTTGAAAATTATTTGCAGGTGTTCAGCGTTTCACCATAATTGTGAGAACCTTTGTTTGTGCCTCCTGAAACCCAAGAAGGCTGCGACGGACATAACTATGCTGAGGAGTAGCTGACTTGGTGTTGCCTATTTTTGTTAGTGGAGACTGACAAGAAGCCATTCTTCTAAGTATCATCCCACCACCATTTTTCCATTGTTTTAAAATGCAGGGAAATTTTGCAAGTTAGCATTATAATTAGTAGCTGGAGGGTACGGTTTTTTTTTTTTGTGTGGTCGATGTGGATGGGGGGGGTCAGGCCCTCTGTCAGTTCGCTGGTTAGTTTTTATTATCCCCAGAGAGGAGAAGTGGGCATGTGTTTGGCAGGTGAAAAGGGCGGATTCTGTTTCAGAGAATTAACGATGATCCCCATGGTCATCCCGTTCCTTTAATAATCCTTTACTTCATCAGCTGGAAATCCACCATGGTTCTCTATACTCCTCTTTGCGTGGGAACAGGTAACTGCCTTGTTCCAAGAAGTATGCCGCAGAGCTTTTCAATTAACCAGTACGTTGAAAATTATTTGCAGGTGTTCAGCGTTTCACCATAATTGTGAGAACATTTGTTTGTGCCTCCTGAAACCCAAGAAGGCTGCGATGGACATATCTATGCTGAGGAGTAGCTGACTTGGTGTTGCCTATTTTTGTTAGTGGAGACTGACAAGAAGCCATTCTTCTAAGTATCATCCCACCACCATTTTTCCATTGTTTTAAAATGCAGGGAAATTTTGCAAGTTAGCATTATAATTAGTAGCTGGAGGGTACGGTTTTTTTGTGTGTGTGTGGTGGATGTGGATGGGGGGGGTCAAGACCTCTGTCAGTTCGCTGGTTAGTTTTTATTATCCCCAGAGAGGAGAAGTGGGCATGTGTTTGGCAGGTGAAAAGGGCGGATTCTGTTTCAGAGAATTAACTATGATCCCCATGGTCATCCCTTTCCTTTAATAATCCTTTACTTCATCAGCTGGAAATCCACCATGGTTCTCTATACTCCTCTTTGCGTGGGAACAGGTAACTGGCTTGTTCCAAGAAGTATGCCGCAGAGCTTTTCAATTAACCACTACGTTGAAAATTATTTGCAGGTGTTCAGCGTTCCACCATAATTGTGAGAACCTTTTTTTGTGCCTCCTGAAACCCAAGAAGGCTGCGATGGACATAACTATGCTGAGGAGTAGCTGACTTGGTGTTGCCTATTTTTGTTAGTGGAGACCGACAAGAAGCCATTCTTCTAAGTATCATCCCACCACCATTTTTCCATTGCTTTAAAATGCAGGGAAATTTTGCAAGTTAGCATTATAATTAGTAGCTGGAGGGTACGGTTTTTTTTTTTTGTGTGTGGTCGATGTGGATGGGGGGGGGTCAGGCCCTCTGTCAGTTCGCTGGTTAGTTTTTATTATCCCCAGAGAGGAGAAGTGGGCATGTGTTTGGCAGGTGAAAAGGGCGGATTCTGTTTCAGAGAATTAACAATGATACCCATGGTCATCCCGTTCCTTTAATAATCCTTTAATTCATCAGCTGGAAATCCACCATGGTTCTCTATACTCCTCTTTGCGTGGGAACAGGTAACTGCCTTGTTCCAAGAAGTATGCCGCAGAGCTTTTCAATTAACCACTACGTTGAAAATTATTTGCAGGTGTTCAGCGTTTTACCATAATTGTGAGAACCTTTGTTTGTGCCTCCTGAAACCCAAGAAGGCTGCGACGGACATAGCTATGCTGAGGAGTAGCTGACTTGGTGTTGCCTATTTTTGTTAGTGGAGACTGACAAGAAGCCATTCTTCTAAGTATCATCCCACCACCATTTTTCCATTGTTTTAAAATGCAGTGAAATTTTGCAAGTTAGCATTATAATTAGTAGCTGGAGGGTTTGGATTTTTTTTTGTGTGTGGTCAATGTGGATGGTGGGGGTCAGGGCCTCTGTCAGTTCGCTGGTTAGTTTTTATTATCCCCAGAGAGGAGAAGTGGGCATGTGTTTGGCAGGTGAAAAGGGCGGATTCTGTTTCAGAGAATTAACGATGATCCCCACGGTCATCCCGTTCCTTTAATAATCCTTTACTTCATCAGCTGGAAATCCACCATGGTTCTCTATACTCCTCTTTGCGTGGGAACAGGTAACTGCCTTGTTCCAAGAAGTATGCCGCAGAGCTTTTCAAATAACCACTACGTTGAAAATTATTTGCAGGTGTTCAGCGTTTCACCATAATTGTGCCTCCTGAAACCCAAGAAGGCTGCGACGGACATAAATATGCTGACGTGTAGCTGACTTGGTTTTGCCTATTTTTGTTAGTGGAGACTGACAAGAATCCATTCTTGTAAGTATCATCTCACCATCATTTTTCCATTGTTTAAAAATGCAGGAAAATTTTGCAAGTTAGCATTATAATTAGTAGCTGGAGGCTACGGTGTTTTTTTTTTTTTTTTTCCTGTGGGGTTGGGGTGGATGTGTTGGTCAGGCCCTCTGTCAGTTCCCCGGTTGGTTTTTGTTATCCCCAGAGAGGAGAAGTGGGTATTAGTATGGCAGGTGAAAACTGCGGATCTGTTTCAGAGAATTAAACAGGATCCGCATGGTAATCCCGTTCCTTTAAGAATCCTTTGCTTCATGAGCTGGGAATCCACCATGGTTCTATATACTTGTCTATGCGTGGGCACAGGAAGCTGGCTAGTTCCAAGAAGTATGCCTCAGAGCTTTTCAATTAACCAGTATGTTGACAATCCTTTGCAGGTTTTCAGCGTTTCACCATAATTGTGATAACGTGTGTATGTGCCTACTGAAACCAAATATGGCTGCTACGGACATAACTATACTGAGGCGTAGCTGACTTGGTGTTGCCTATTTTTGTCAGTGGAGACTGACAAGAAGCCATTCTTCTAAGTATCATCCCACCATCATTTCTCCATTGTTTAAAAATGCAGGGAAATTTTGCAAATTGGCATTATAATTAGTAGCTGGAGGGTACTTTTTTGTTTCGTGGGGTCAGTCAGGATGGGTGTTCAGGCCCTCTGTCAGATCGCTGGTTTGTTTTTATTATCCCCAGAGAAGAGTAGTGGGCATGTGTTTGGCAGGTGAAAAGTGCGGATTCTGTTTCAGAGAATTAAACAGGATCCGCATGGTCATCTCATTCCTTTAAGAATCCTTTGCTTCATCAGCTGGGATTCCACCATGTTTCTATATACTCCTCTATGCGTGGGCACAGGTACCTGGCTTGTTCCAAGAAGTATGCTGGAGAGTTTTCAAATTAACCAGTACGTTGAAAACTATTTGCAGGTGTTCAGCGTTTCACCATAATTTTGATAACGTTTGTATGTCCCTCCTGAAACCCAAGAAGGCTGCGACGGACATAACTATGCTGAGGAGTAGCTGACTTGGTGTTGCCTATTTTTGTTAGTGGAGACTGACAAGAAGCCATTCTTCTAAGTATCATCCCACCACCATTTTTCCATTGTTTTAAAATGCAGGGAAATTTTGCAAGTTAGCATTATAATTAGGAGCTAGTGGGTACGGTTTTTTTTTTTTGTGTGTGGTCGATATGGATGGGGGGGTCAGGCCCTCTGTCAGTTCGCTGGTTAGTTTTTATTATCCCCAGAGAGGAGAAGTGGGCATGTGTTTGGCAGGTGAAAAGGGCGGATTCTGTTTCAGAGAATTAACGATGATCCCCATGGTCATCCCGTTCCTTTACTAATCCTTTTCTTCATCAGCTGGAAATCCACCATGGTTCTATATACTCCTCTTTGCGTGGGAACAGGTAACTGGCTTGTTCCAAGAAGTATGCCGCAGAGCTTTTCAATTAACCACTACGTTGAAAATTATTTGCAGGTGTTCAGCGTTTCACCATAATTGTGATAACGTTTGTTTGTGCCTCCTGAAACCCAAGAAGGCTGCGATCGACATAGCTATGCTGAGGATAGCTGACTTGGTGTTGCCTATTTTTGTTAGTGGAGACTGACAAGAAGCCATTCTTCTAAGTATCATCCCACCACCATTTTTCCATTGTTTTAAAATGCAGGGAAATTTTGCAAGTTAGCATTATAATTAGTAGCTGGAGGGTACGGTTTTTTTTTTGTGTGTGTGGTCGATGTGGATGGGGGGGTGAGGCCCTCTGTCAGTTCGCTGGTTAGTTTTTATTATCCCCAGAGAGGAGAAGTGGGCATGTGTTTGGCAGGTGAAAAGGGCGGATTCTGTTTCAGAGAATTAACGATGATCCCCATGGTCATCCCGTTCCTTTAATAATCCTTTACTTCATCAGCTGGATATCCACCATGGTTCTCTATACTCCTCTTTGCGTGGAAACAGGTAACTGCCTTGCTCCAAGAAGTATGCCGCAGAGCTTTTCAATTAACCACTACGTTGAAAATTATTTGCAGGTGTTCAGCGTTTCACCATAATTGTGAGAACCTTTGTTTGTGCCTCCTGAAACCCAAGAAGGCTGCGACGGACATAACTATGCTGAGGAGTATCTGACTTGGTGTTGCCTATTTTTGTTAGTGGAGACTGACAAGAAGCCATTCTTCTAAGTATCATCTCCCCCCTATTTTTCCATTGTTTTAAAATGCAGGGAAATTTTGCAAGTTAGCATTATAATTAGTAGCTGGAGGGTACGGTTATTTTTTTCTGTGTGGTCGATGTGGATGGTGGGGGTCAGGCCCTCTGTCACTTAGCTGGTTAGTTTTTATTATCCCCAGAGAGGTGAAGTGGGCATGTGTTTGGCAGGTAAAAAGGGCGGATTCTTTTTCAGAGAATTAACGATGATCCCCATGGTCATCCCTTTCCTTTAATAATCCTTTACTTCATCAGCTGGAAATCCACCATGGTTCTCTATACTCCTCTTTGCGTGGGAACAGGTAACTGCCTTGTTCCAAGAAGTATGCCGCAGAGCTTTTCAATTAACCACAACGTTGAAAATTATTTGCAGGTGTTCAGCGTTTCACCATAATTGTGAGAACCTTTGTTTGTGCCTCCTGAAACCCAAGAAGGCTACGACGGACATAACTATGCTGAGGAGTAGCTGACTTGGTGTTGCCTATTTTTGTCAGTGGAGACTGACAAGAAGCCATTCTTCTAAGTATCATCCCACCATCATTTCTCCATTGTTTAAAAATGCAGGGAAATTTTGCAAATTGGCATTATAATTAGTAGCTGGAGGGTACTTTTTTGTTTCGTGGGGTCAGTCAGGATGGGTGTTCAGGCCCTCTGTCAGATCGCTGGTTTGTTTTTATTATCCCCAGAGAAGAGTAGTGGGCATGTGTTTGGCAGGTGAAAAGTGCGGATTCTGTTTCAGAGAATTAAACAGGATCCGCATGGTCATCTCATTCCTTTAAGAATCCTTTGCTTCATCAGCTGGGATTCCACCATGTTTCTATATACTCCTCTATGCGTGGGCACAGGTACCTGGCTTGTTCCAAGAAGTATGCTGGAGAGTTTTCAAATTAACCAGTACGTTGAAAACTATTTGCAGGTGTTCAGCGTTTCACCATAATTTTGATAACGTTTGTATGTCCCTCCTGAAACCCAAGAAGGCTGCGACGGACATAACTATGCTGAGGAGTAGCTGACTTGGTGTTGCCTATTTTTGTTAGTGGAGACTGACAAGAAGCCATTCTTCTAAGTATCATCCCACCACCATTTTTCCATTGTTTTAAAATGCAGGGAAATTTTGCAAGTTAGCATTATAATTAGGAGCTAGTGGGTACGGTTTTTTTTTTTTGTGTGTGGTCGATATGGATGGGGGGGTCAGGCCCTCTGTCAGTTCGCTGGTTAGTTTTTATTATCCCCAGAGAGGAGAAGTGGGCATGTGTTTGGCAGGTGAAAAGGGCGGATTCTGTTTCAGAGAATTAACGATGATCCCCATGGTCATCCCGTTCCTTTACTAATCCTTTTCTTCATCAGCTGGAAATCCACCATGGTTCTATATACTCCTCTTTGCGTGGGAACAGGTAACTGGCTTGTTCCAAGAAGTATGCCGCAGAGCTTTTCAATTAACCACTACGTTGAAAATTATTTGCAGGTGTTCAGCGTTTCACCATAATTGTGATAACGTTTGTTTGTGCCTCCTGAAACCCAAGAAGGCTGCGATCGACATAGCTATGCTGAGGATAGCTGACTTGGTGTTGCCTATTTTTGTTAGTGGAGACTGACAAGAAGCCATTCTTCTAAGTATCATCCCACCACCATTTTTCCATTGTTTTAAAATGCAGGGAAATTTTGCAAGTTAGCATTATAATTAGTAGCTGGAGGGTACGGTTTTTTTTTTGTGTGTGTGGTCGATGTGGATGGGGGGGTGAGGCCCTCTGTCAGTTCGCTGGTTAGTTTTTATTATCCCCAGAGAGGAGAAGTGGGCATGTGTTTGGCAGGTGAAAAGGGCGGATTCTGTTTCAGAGAATTAACGATGATCCCCATGGTCATCCCGTTCCTTTAATAATCCTTTACTTCATCAGCTGGATATCCACCATGGTTCTCTATACTCCTCTTTGCGTGGAAACAGGTAACTGCCTTGCTCCAAGAAGTATGCCGCAGAGCTTTTCAATTAACCACTACGTTGAAAATTATTTGCAGGTGTTCAGCGTTTCACCATAATTGTGAGAACCTTTGTTTGTGCCTCCTGAAACCCAAGAAGGCTGCGACGGACATAACTATGCTGAGGAGTATCTGACTTGGTGTTGCCTATTTTTGTTAGTGGAGACTGACAAGAAGCCATTCTTCTAAGTATCATCTCCCCCCTATTTTTCCATTGTTTTAAAATGCAGGGAAATTTTGCAAGTTAGCATTATAATTAGTAGCTGGAGGGTACGGTTATTTTTTTCTGTGTGGTCGATGTGGATGGTGGGGGTCAGGCCCTCTGTCACTTAGCTGGTTAGTTTTTATTATCCCCAGAGAGGTGAAGTGGGCATGTGTTTGGCAGGTAAAAAGGGCGGATTCTTTTTCAGAGAATTAACGATGATCCCCATGGTCATCCCTTTCCTTTAATAATCCTTTACTTCATCAGCTGGAAATCCACCATGGTTCTCTATACTCCTCTTTGCGTGGGAACAGGTAACTGCCTTGTTCCAAGAAGTATGCCGCAGAGCTTTTCAATTAACCACAACGTTGAAAATTATTTGCAGGTGTTCAGCGTTTCACCATAATTGTGAGAACCTTTGTTTGTGCCTCCTGAAACCCAAGAAGGCTACGACGGACATAACTATGCTGAGGAGTAGCTGACTTGGTGTTGCCTATTTTTGTTAGTGGAGACTGACAAGAAGCCATTCTTCTAAGTATCATCCCACCACCATTTTTCCATTGTTTTAAAATGCAGGGAAATTTTGCAAGTTAGCATTATAATTAGTAGCTGGAGGGTACGGTTTTTTTGTGTGTGTGTGGTGGATGTGGATGGGGGGGGGTCAAGACCTCTGTCAGTTCGCTGGTTAGTTTTTATTCTCCCCAGAGAGGAGAAGTGGGCATGTGTTTGGCAGGTGAAAAGGGCGGATTCTGTTTCAGAGAATTAACTATGATCCCCATGGTCATCCCTTTCCTTTAATAATCCTTTACATCATCAGCTGGAATTCCACCATGGTTCTCTATACTCCTCTTTGCGTGGGAACAGGTAACTGGCTTGTTCCAAGAAGTATGCCGCAGAGCTTTTCAATTAACCACTACGTTGAAAATTATTTGCAGGTGTTCAGCGTTCCACCATAATTGTGAGAACCTTTGTTTGTGCCTCCTGAAACCCAAGAAGGCTGCGATGGACATAACTATGCTGAGGAGTAGCTGACTTGGTGTTGCCTATTTTTGTTAGTGGAGACCGACAAGAAGCCATTCCTCTAAGTATCATCCCACCACCATTTTTCCATTGTTTTAAAATGCAGGGAAATTTTGCAAGTTAGCATTATAATTAGTAGCTGGAGGGTACGGTTTTTTTTTTTTGTGTGTAGTCGATGTGGATGGGGGGGGGTCAGGCCCTCTGTCAGTGCGCTGGTTAGTTTTTATTATCCCCAGAGAGGAGAAGTGGGCATGTGTTTGGCAGGTGAAAAGGGCGGATTCTGTTTCAGAGAATTATGAATGATACCCATGGTCATCCCGTTCCTTTAATAATCCTTTAATTCATCAGCTGGAAATCCACCATGGTTCTCTATACTCCTCTTTGCGTGGGAACAGGTAACTGCCTTGTTCCAAGAAGTATGCCGCAGAGCTTTTCAATTAACCACTACGTTGAAAATTATTTGCAGGTGTTCAGCTTTTTACCATAATTGTGAGAACCTTTGTTTGTGCCTCCTGAAACCCAAGAAGGCTGCGACGGACATAGCTATGCTGAGGAGTAGCTGACATGGTGTTGCCTATTTTTGTTAGTGGAGACTGACAAGAAGCCATTCTTCTAAGTATCATCCCACCACCATTTTTCCATTGTTTTAAAATGCAGGGAAATTTTGCAAGTTAGCATTATAATTAGTAGCTGGAGGGTTCGGATTTTTTTTTGTGTGTGGTCAATGTGGATGGTGGGGGTCAGGGCCTCTGTCAGTTAGCTGGTTAGTTTTGATTATCCCCAGAGAGGAGAAGTGGGCATGTGTTTGGCAGGTGAAAAGGGCGGATTCTGTTTCAGAGAATTAACGATGATCCCCATGGTCATCCCGTTCCTTTAATAATCCTTTACTTCATCAGCTGGAAATCCACCATGGTTCTCTATACTCCTCTTTGCGTGGGAACAGGTAACTGGCTTGTTCCAAGAAGTATGCCGCAGAGCTTTTCAATTAACCAGTACGTTGAAAATTATTTGCAGGTGTTCAGCGTTTCACCATAATTGTGATAACGTTTGTTTGTGCCTCCTGAAACCCAAGAAGGCTGCGACGGACATAACTATGCTGAGGAGTAGCTGACTTCGTTTTGCCTATTTTTGTTAGTGGAGACTGACAAGAATCCATTCTTGCAAGTATCGTCTCACCATCATTTTTCCATTGTTCAAAAATGCAGGAAAATTTTGCAAGTTTGCATTATAATTAGTAGCTGGAGGCTACTGTGTTTTTTTTTTTGTTTTCCTGTGGGGTCGGTGTGGATGTGTTGGTCAGGCCTTCTGTCAGTTCCCCGGTTGGTTTTTATTATCCCCAGAGAGGAGAGGTGGGTATTAGTATGGCAGGTGAAAACTGCGAATATGTTTCAGAGAATTAAACAGGATCCGCATGGTAATCCCGCTCCTTTAAGAATCCTTTGCTTCATGAGCTGGGAATCCACCATGGTTCTATATACTTGTCTATGCGTGGGCACAGGAAACTGGCTAGTTCCAAGAAGTATGCCTCAGAGCTTTTCAATGAACCAGTATGTTGACAATCCTTTGCAGGTTTTCAGCGTTTCACCATAATTGTGATAACGTGTGTATGTGCCTACTGAAACCAAATATGGCTGCTACGGACATAACTATTATCAGGCGTAGCTGACTTGGTGTTGCCTATTTTTGTCAGTGGAGACTGACAAGAAGCCATTCTTCTAAGTATCATCCCACCATCATTTCTCCATTGTTTAAAAATGCAGGGAAATTTTGCAAATTGGCATTATAATTAGTAGCTGGAGGGTACTTTTTTGTTTTGTGGGGTCGGTCAGGATGGGTGTTCAGGCCCTCTGTCAGATCGCTGTTTTGTTTTTATTATCCCCAGAGAAGAGTAGTGGGCATGTGTTGGCAGGTGAAAAGTGCGGATTCTGTTTCAGAGAATTAAACAGGATCCGCATGGTCATCTCATTCCTTTAAGAATCCTTTGGTTCATCAGCTGGGATTCCACCATGTTTCTATATACTCCTCTATGCGTGGGCACAGGTACCTGGCTTGTTCCAAGAAGTATGCTGGAGAGTTTTCAAATTAACCAGTACGTTGAAAATTATTTGCAGGTGTTCAGCGTTTCACCATAATTTTGATAACGTTTGTATGTCCCTCCTGAAACCCAAGAAGGCTGCGACGGACATAACTATGCTGAGGAGTAGCTGACTTGGTGTTGCCTATTTTTGTTAGTGGACACAGACAAGAAGCCATTCTTCTAAGTATGATCCCACCACCATTTTTCCATTGTTTTAAAATGCAGGGAAATTTTGCAAATTAGCATTATAATTGGTAGCTGCAGGGTACTTTTTTGTTTTGTGGGGTCGGTCAGGATGGGTGTTCAGCCCCTCTGTCAGATCGCTGGTTTGTTTTTATTATCCCCAGAGAAGAGTAGTGGGCATGTGTTTGGCAGGTGAAAAGTGCGGATTCTGTTTCAGAGAATTAAACAGGATCCGCATGGTCATCTCATTCCTTTAAGAATACTTTGGTTCATCAGCTGGGATTCCACCATGTTTCTATATACTCCTCTATGCGTGGGCACAGGTACCTGGCTTGTTCCAAGAATTATGCTGGAGAGTTTTCAAATTAACCAGTACGTTGAAAATTATTTTCAGGTGTTCAGCGTTTCACCATAATTTTGATAACGTTTGTATGTCCCTCCTGAAACCCAAGAAGGCTGCGACGGACATAAGTATGCTGAGGAGTAGCTGACTTGGTGTTGCCTATTTCTGTTAGTGGAGACAGACAAGAAGCCATTCTTCTAAGTATGATCCCACACCATTTTTCCACTGTTTTAAAATGCAGGGAAATTTTGCAAGTTAGCATTATAATTAGTAGCTGGAGGGTACGGTTTTTTTGTGTGTGTGTGGTCGATGTGGATGGTGGGGGTCAGGCCCTCTGTCAGTTCGCTGGTTAGTTTTTATTATCCCCAGAGAGGAGAAGTGGGCATGTGTTTGGCAGGTGAAAATGGCGGATTCTGTTTCAGAGAATTAACGATGATCCCCATGGTCATCCCGTTCCTTTAATAATCCTTTACTTCATCAGCTGGAAATCCACCATGGTTCTATATACTCCTGTTTGCGTGGGAACAGGTAACTGGCATGTTCCAAGAAGTATGCCGCAGAGCTTTTCAATTAACCAGTACGTTGAAAATTATTTGCAGGTTTTCAGCGTTTCACCATAATTTTGATAACGTTTGTATGTCCCTCCTGAAACCCAAGAAGGCTGCAACGGACATAACTATGCTGACTAGTAGCTGACTTGGTGTTGCCTATTTTTGTTAGTGGAGACTGACAAGAAGCCATTCTTCTAAGTATCATCCCACCACCATTTTTCCATTGTTTTAAAATGCAGGGAAGTTTTGCAAGTTAGAATTATAATTAGTAGCTGGAGGGTACGGTTTTTTTTGTGTGTGGTCGATGTGGATTGGGGCGGGGTCAGACCCTCTGTCAGTTCGCTGGTTAGTTTTTATTATCCCCAGAGAGGAGAAGTGGGCATGTGTTTGGCCGGTGAAAAGGGCGGATTCTGTTTCAGAGAATTAACGATGATCCCCATGGTCATCCCGTTCCTTTAATAATCCTTTACTTCATCACCTGGAGATCCACCATTGTTCTCTATACTCCTCTTTGCGTGGGAACAGGTAACTGCCTTGTTCCAAGAAGTATGCCGCAGAGCTTTTCAATTAACCACTACTTTGAAAATTATTTGCAGGTGTTCAGCGTTTTACCTTAATTTTCATAACGTTTGTATGTCCCTCCTGAAATCCAAGAAGGCTGCGACGGACATAACTATGCTGAGGTGTAGCTGACTTGGTGTTGCCTATTTTTGTTAGTGGAGACTGACAAGAAGCCATTCTTCTAAGTATCATCCCACCACCATTTTTCCATTGTTTTAAAATGCAGGGAAATTTTGCAAGTTAGCATTATAATTAGTAGCTGGAGGGTACGGTATTTTTTTTGTGTGTGTGGTCGATGTGGATGGGGGTTCAGGCCCACTGTCAGTTCGCTGGTTAGTTTTTATTATCCCCAGAGAGGAGAAGTGGGCATGTGTTTGGCAGGTGAAAAGGGCGGATTTTGTTTCAGAGAATTAACGATGATCCCCATGGTCATCCCGTTCCTTTAATAATCCTTTGCTTCATCAGCTGGAAATCCACCATGGTTCTCTATACTCCTCTTTGCTTGGGAACAGGTAACTGCCTTGTTCCAAGAAGTATGCCGCAGAGCTTTTCAATTAACCACTACTTTGAAAATTATTTGCAGGTGTTCAGCGTTTTACCATAATTGTGAGAACCTTTGTTTGTGCCTCCTGAAATCCTAGAAGGCTGCGAGGGACATAACTATGCTGAGGAGTAGCTGACTTGGTGTTGCCTATTTTTGTTAGTGGAGACTGACAAGAAGCCATTCTTCTAAGTATCATCCACCACCATTTTTCCATTGTTTTAAAATTCAGGGAAATTTTGCAAGTTAGCATTATAATTAGTAGCTGGAGGGTACGGTTTTTTTTTTTTGTGTGGTCGATGTGGATGGTGAGGGTCAGGCCCTCTGTCAGTTCGCTGGTTGGTTTTTATTATCCCCAGAGAGGAGAAGTGGGCATGTGTTTGGCAGGTGAAAAGGGCGGTTTCTGTTTCAGAGAATTAACGATGATCCCCAGGTCATCCCCTGCCTTTAATAATCCTTTACTTCATCAGCTGGAAATCCACCATGGTTCTATATACTCCTCTTTGCGATGGAACAGGTAACTGGCTTGTTCCAAGAAGTATGCCGCAGAGCTTTTCAATTAACCACTACGTTGAAAATTATTTGCAGGTGTTCAGCGTTTCACCATAATTGTGAGAACCTTTGTTTGTGCGTCCTGAAACCCAAGAAGGCTGCGATGGACATAACTATGCTGAGGCGTAGCTGACTTGGTTTTGCCTATTTTTGTTAGTGGAGACTGACAAGAATCCATTCTTGTAAGTATCATCTCACCATCATTTTTCCATTGTTTAAAAATGCAGGAAAATTTTGCAAGTTAGCATTATAATTAGTAGCTGGAGGCTACGGTGTTTTTTGTTTTTTTTTTCCTGTGGGGTCGGTGTGGATGTGTTGGTCAGGCCCTCTGTCAGTTCCCCGGTTGGTTTTTATTATCCCCAGAGAGGAGAAGTGGGTATTAGTATGGCAGGTGAAAACTGCGGATGTGTTTCAGAGAATTAAACAGGATCCGCATGGTAATCCAGTTCCTTTAACAATGCTTTGCTTCATGAGCTGGGAATCCACCATGGTTCTATATACTGGTCCAAGCGTGGGCACAGGAAACTGGCTACTTCCAAGAAGTATGCCTCAGAGCTTTTCAATTAACCAGTATGTTGTCAATCCTTTGCAGGTTTTCAGCGTTTCACCATCATTGTGATAACGTGTGTATGTGCCTACTGAATCCAAATATGGCTGCTACGGACATAACTATGCTGAGGCGTAGCTGACTTGGTGTTGCCTATTTTTGTCAGTGGAGACTGAAAAGAAGCCATTCTTCTAAGTATCATCCCACCATCATTTCTCCATTGTTTAAAAATGCAGGGAAATTTTGCAAATTGGCATTATAATTAGTAGCTGGAGGGTACTTTTTTGTTTTGTGGGGTCAGTCAGGATGGGTGTTCAGGCCCTCTGTCAGATCGCTGGTTTGTTTTTATTATCCCCAGAGAAGAGTAGTGGGCATGTGTTTGGCAGGTGAAAAGTGCGGATTCTGTTTCAGAGAATTAAACAGGATCCGCATGGTCATCTCATTCCTTTAAGAATCCTTTGCTTCATCAGCTGGGATTCCACCATGTTTCTATTTACTCCTCAATGCGTGGGCACAGGTACCTGGCTTGTTCCAAGAATTATGCTGGAGAGTTTTCAAATTAACCAGTACGTTGAAAATTATTTTCAGGTGTTCAGCGTTTCACCATAATTTTGATAACGTTTGTATGTTCCTCCCGAAAGCCAAGAAGGCTGCGACGGACATAACTATGCTGAGGAGTAGCTGACTTGGTGTTGCCTATTTTTGTTAGTGGAGACTGACAAGAAGCCATTCTTCTAAGTATGATCCCACCACCATTTTTCCATTGTTTTAAAATGCAGGGAAATTTTGCAAGTTAGCATTATAATTAGTAGCTGGAGGGTACGGTTTTTTTTTTGGGTGTGGTCGATGCGGATGGGGGGGGTCAGGCCCACTGTCAGTTCGCTGGTTAGTTTTTATTATCCCCAGAGAGGAGAAGTGGGCATGTGTTTGGCAGGTGAAAAGGGTGGATTCTGTTTCAGAGAATTAACGATGGTCCCCATGGTCATCCCGTTCCTTTAATAATCCTTTACTTCATCAGCTGGAAATCCACCATGGTTCTATATACTCCTCTTTGCGTGGGAAAAGCTATCTGGCTTGTTCCAAGAAGTATGCCGCAGAGCTTTTCAATTAACCACTACGTTGAAAATTATTTGCAGGTGTTCAGCGTTTTACCATAATTGTGAGAACCTTTGTTTGTGCCTCCTGAAACCCTAGAAGGCTGCGACGGACATAACTATGCTGAGGAGTAGCTGACTTGGTGTTGCCTATTTTTGTTAGTGGAGACTGACAAGAAGCCATTCTTCTAAGTATCATCCCACCACCATTTTTCCATTGTTTTAAAATGCAGGGAAATTTTGCAAGTTAGCATTATAATTAGTAGCTGGAGGCTACGGTGTTTTTTTTTTTTATCCTGTGGGTTCGGTGTGGATGTGTTGGTCAGGCCCTCTGTCAGTTCCCCGGTTGGTTTTTATTATCCGCAGAGAGGAGAAGTGGGTATTAGTATGGCAGGTGAAAACTGCGGATCTGTTTCAGAGAATTAAACAGGATCCGCATGGTAATCCCGTTCCTTTAACAATCCTTTGCTTCATGAGCTGGGAATCCACCATGGTTCTATATACTTTTCTATGCGTGGGCACAGGAAACTGGCTAGTTCCAAGAAGTGTGCCTCAGAGCTTTTCAATGAACCAGTATGTTGACAATCCTTTGCAGGTTTTCAGCATTTCACCATAATTGTGATAACGTTTGTTTGTGCCTCCTGAAACCCAAGAAGGCTGCGACGGACATAACTATGCTGAGGCGTAGCTGACTTGGTTTTGCCTATTTTTGTTAGTGGAGACTGACAAGAATCCATTCTTCTAAGTATCATCTCACCATCATTTTTCCATTGTTAAAAAAGGCAGGAATGTTTTGCAAGTTAGCATTATAATTAGTAGCTGGAGGCTACGGTGTTTTGTTTTTTTTTTCCTGTGGGGTCAGTGTGGATGTGTTGGTCTGGCCCTCTGTCAGTTCGCTGGTTTGTTTTTATTATTCCCAGAGAGGAGAAGTGGGTATTAGTATGGCAGGTGAAAACTGTGGATCTGTTTCAGAGAATTAAACAGGATTCGCATGGTAAACCCGTTCCTTTAAGAATCCTTTGCTTCATGAGCTGGGAATCCACCATGGTTCTATATACTTCTCTATGCGTGGGCACAGGAAACTGGCTTGTTCCAAGAAGTATGCCTCAGAGCTTTTCAATGAACCAGTATGTTGAAAATCCTTTGCAGGTTTTCAGCGTTTCACCATAATTGTGATAACGTGTGTATGTGCCTACTGAAACCAAATATGGCTGCTACGGACATAACTATGCTGAGGCGTAGCTGACTTGGTGTTGCCTATTTTTGTCAGTGGAGACTGACAAGAAGCCATTCTTCTAAGTATCATCCCACCATCATTTCTCCATTGTTTAAAAATGCAGGGAAATTTTGCAAATTGGCATTATAATTAGTAGCTGGAGGGTACTTTTTTGTTTTGTGGGGTCGGTCAGGATGGGTGTTCAGGCCCTCTGTCAGATCGCTGGTTTGTTTTTATTATCCCCAGAGAAGAGTAGTGGGCATGTGTTTGGCAGGTGAAAAGTGCGGATTCTGTTTCAGAGAATTAAACAGGATCCGCATGGTCATCTCATTCCTTTAAGAATCCTTTGCTTCATCAGCTGGGATTCCACCATGTTTCTATATACTCCTCTATGCGTGGGCACAGGTACCTGGCTTGTTCCAAGAAGTATGCTGGAGAGTTTTCAAATTAACCAGTACGTTGAAAATTATTTGCAGGTGTTCAGCGTTTCACCATAATTTTGATAACGTTTGTATGTCCCTCCTGAAACCCAAGAAGGCTGCGACGGACATAACTATGCTGAGGAGTAGCTGACTTGGTGTTGCCTATTTTTGTTAGTGGAGACAGACAAGAAGCCATTCTTCTAAGTATGATCCCACCACCATTTTTCCATTGTTTTAAAATGCAGGGAAATTTTGCAAGTTAGCATTATAATTAGTAGCTGGAGGGTACGGTTTTTTTTTTTGTGTGGTCGATGTGGATGGTGGGGGTCAGGCCCTCTGTCAGTTCACTGGTTAGTTTTTATTATCCCCAGAGAGGAGAAGTGGGCATGTGTTTGGCAGGTGAAAAGGGCGGATTCTGTTTCAGAGAATTAACGATGATCCCCATGGTCATCCCGTTCCTTTAATAATACTTTACTTCATCAGTTGGAAATCCACCATGGTCCTATATACTCCTCTTTGCGTGGGAACAGGTAACTGGCTTGTTCCAAAAAGTATGCCGCAGAGCTTTTCAATTAACCACTACGTTGAAAATTATTTGCAGGTGTTCAGCGTTTCACCATAATTGTGATAACGTTTGTTTGTGCCTCCTGAAACTCAAGAAGCCTGCGACGGACATAACTATGCTGAGGCGTAGCTGACTTGGTTTTGCCTATTTTTGTTAGTGGAGACTGACAAGAATCCATTCTTCTAAGTATCATCTCACCACCATTTTTCCATTGTTAAAAAAGGCAGGAATGTTTTGTAAGTTAGCATTATAATTAGTAGCTGGAGGCTACGGTGTTTGTTTTTTTTTTTTTTCCTGTGGGGTCGGTGTGGATGTGTTGGTCTGGCCCTCTGTCAGTTCGCTGGTTTGTTTTTATTATTCCCAGAGAGGAGAAGTGGGTATTAGTATGGCAGGAGTAAACTGCGGATCTGTTTCAGAGAATTAAACAGGATTCGCATGGTAAACCCGTTCCTTTAAGAATACTTTGCTTCATGAGCTGGGAATCCACCATGGGTCTATATACTTCTCTATGCGTGGGCACAGGAAACTGGCTT
Organism: Eulemur rufifrons; assembly: GCF_041146395.1. NCBI lineage: Eukaryota > Metazoa > Chordata > Mammalia > Primates > Lemuridae > Eulemur > Eulemur rufifrons. Next base: position 1,367,894 of record NW_027182828.1, on the reverse strand, counting down.
GTTCCAAGAAGTATGCCTCAGAGCTTTTCAATGAACCAGTATGTTGAAAATCCTTTGCAGGTTTTCAGCGTTTCACCATAATTGTGATAACGTGTGTATGTGCCTACTGAAACAAAATATGGCTGCTACGGACATAACTATGCTGAGGCGTAGCTGACTTGGTGTTGCCTATTTTTGTCAGTGGAGACTGACAAGAAGCCATTCTTCTAAGTATCATCCCACCATCATTTCTCCATTGTTTAAAAATGCAGGGAAATTTTGGAAATTGGCATTATAATTAGTAGCTGGAGGGTACTTTTTTGTTTTGTGGGGTCGGTCAGGATGGGTGTTCAGGCCCTCTGTCAGATCGCTGGTTTGTTTTTATTATCCCCAGAGAAGAGTAGTGGGCATGTGTTTGGCAGGTGAAAAGTGCGGATTCTGTTTCAGAGAATTAAACAGGATCCGCATGGTCATCTCATTCCTTTAAGAATCCTTTGCTTCATCAGCTGGGATTCCACCATGTTTCTATATACTCCTCTATGCGTGGGCACAGGTACCTGGCTTGTTCCAAGAAGTATGCTGGAGAGTTTTCAAATTAACCAGTACGTTGAAAATTATTTGCAGGTGTTCAGCGTTTCACCATAATTTTGATAACGTTTGTATGTCCCTCCTGAAACCCAAGAAGGCTGCGACGGACATAACTATGCTGAGGAGTAGCTGACTTGGTGTTGCCTATTTTTGTTAGTGGAGACAGACAAGAAGCCATTCTTCTAAGTATGATCCCACCACCATTTTTCCATTGTTTTAAAATGCAGGGAAATTTTGCAAGTTAGCATTATAATTAGTAGCTGGAGGGTACGGTTTTATTTTGTGTGTGGTCTATGTGGATGGTGGGGGTCAGGCCCTCTGTCAGTTCACTGGTTAGTTTTTATTATCCCCAGAGAGGAGAAGTGGGCATGTGTTTGGCAGGTGAAAAGGGCGGATTCTGTTTCAGAGAATTAACGATGATCCCCATGGTCATCCCGTTCCTTTAATAATCCTTTACTTGATCAGCTGGAAATCCACCATGGTTCTATATACTCCTCTTTGCGTGGGAACAGGTAACTGGCTTGTTCCAAGAAGTATGCCGCAGAGCTTTTCAATTAACCACTACGTTGAAAATTATTTGCAGGTGTTCAGTGTTTCACCATAATTGTGATAACGTGTGTTTCTGCCTCCTGAAACCCAAGAAGGCTGCGACGGACATAACTATGCTGAGGAGTAGCTGACTTGGTGTTGCCTATTTTTGTTAGTGGAGACTGACAAGAAGCCATTCTTCTAAGTATCATCCCACCACCATTTTTCCATTGTTTTAAAGTGCAGGGAAATTTTGCAAGTTAGCATTATAATTAGTAGCTGGAGGGTACGGTTTTTTTTTTGGGGGTGGTCGATGTGGATGGGGGGGTGAGGCCCTCTGTCAGTTCGCTGGTTAGTTTTTATTATCCCCAGAGAGGAGAAGTGGGCATGTGTTTGGCAGGTGAAAAGGGCGGATTCTGTTTCAGAGAATTAACGATGATCCCCATGGTCATCCCATTCCTTTAATAATCCTTTACTTCATCAGCTGGAAATCCACAATGGTTCTATATACTCCTCTTTGCGTGGGAACAGGTAACTGGCTTGTTCGAAGAAGTATGCCGCAGAGCTTTTCAATTAACCACTACGTTGAAAATTATTTGCAGGTGTTCAGCGTTTCACCGTAATTGTGAGAACCTTTGTTTGTGCCTCCTGAAACCCAAGAAGGCTGCGACGGACATAACTATGCTGAGGCGTAGCTGACTTGGTGTTGCCTATTTTTGTTAGTGGAGACTGACAAGAAGCCATTCTTCTAAGTATCATCCCACCACCATTTTTCCATTGTTTTAAAATGCAGGGAAATTTTGCAAGTTAGCATTATAATTAGTAGCTGGAGGGTACGGTTTTTTTTTGTGTGTGTGTTCCATGTGGATGGGGGGGTCACGCCCTCTGTCAGTTCGCTGGTTAGTTTTTATTATCCCCAGAGAGGAGAAGTGGGCATGTGTTTGGCAGGTGAAAAGGGCGGATTCTGTTTCAGAGAATTAACGATGATCCCCATGGTCATCCCGTTCCTTTAATAATCCTTTACTTCATCAGCTGGAAATCCACCATGGTTCTATATACTCCTCTTTGCGTGGGAACAGGTAACTGGCTTGTTCCAAGAAGTATGCCGCAGAGATTTTCAATTAACCAGTACGTTGAAAATTATTTGCAGGTGTTCAGCGTTTCACCATAATTGTGATAACGTTTGTTTGTGCCTCCTGAAACTCAAGAAGCCTGCGACGGACATAACTATGCTGAGGCGTAGCTGACTTGGTTTTGCCTATTTTTGTTAGTGGAGACTGACAAGAATCCATTCTTCTAAGTATCATCTCACCACCATTTTTCCATTGTTAAAAAAGGCAGGAATGTTTTGTAAGTTAGCATTATAATTAGTAGCTGGAGGCTACGGTGTTTGTTTTTTTTTTTTTTCCTGTGGGGTCGGTGTGGATGTGTTGGTCTGGCCCTCTGTCAGTTCGCTGGTTTGTTTTTATTATTCCCAGAGAGGAGAAGTGGGTATTAGTATGGCAGGAGTAAACTGCGGATCTGTTTCAGAGAATTAAACAGGATTCGCATGGTAAACCCGTTCCTTTAAGAATACTTTGCTTCATGAGCTGGGAATCCACCATGGGTCTATATACTTCTCTATGCGTGGGCACAGGAAACTGGCTTGTTCCAAGAAGTATGCCTCAGAGCTTTTCAATGAACCAGTATGTTGAAAATCCTTTGCAGGTTTTCAGCGTTTCACCATAATTGTGATAACGTGTGTATGTGCCTACTGAAACAAAATATGGCTGCTACGGACATAACTATGCTGAGGCGTAGCTGACTTGGTGTTGCCTATTTTTGTCAGTGGAGACTGACAAGAAGCCATTCTTCTAAGTATCATCCCACCATCATTTCTCCATTGTTTAAAAATGCAGGGAAATTTTGCAAATTGGCATTATAATTAGTAGCTGGAGGGTACTTTTTTGTTTTGTGGGGTCGGTCAGGATGGGTGTTCAGGCCCTCTGTCAGATCGCTGGTTTGTTTTTATTATCCCCAGAGAAGAGTAGTGGGCATGTGTTTGGCAGGTGAAAAGTGCGGATTCTGTTTCAGAGAATTAAACAGGATCCGCATGGTCATCTCATTCCTTTAAGAATCCTTTGCTTCATCAGCTGGGATTCCACCATGTTTCTATATACTCCTCTATGCGTGGGCACAGGTACCTGGCTTGTTCCAAGAAGTATGCTGGAGAGTTTTCAAATTAACCAGTACGTTGAAAATTATTTGCAGGTGTTCAGCGTTTCACCATAATTTTGATAACGTTTGTATGTCCCTCCTGAAACCCAAGAAGGCTGCGACGGACATAACTATGCTGAGGAGTAGCTGACTTGGTGTTGCCTATTTTTGTTAGTGGAGACAGACAAGAAGCCATTCTTCTAAGTATGATCCCACCACCATTTTTCCATTGTTTTAAAATGCAGGGAAATTTTGCAAGTTAGCATTATAATTAGTAGCTGGAGGGTACGGTTTTATTTTGTGTGTGGTCTATGTGGATGGTGGGGGTCAGGCCCTCTGTCAGTTCACTGGTTAGTTTTTATTATCCCCAGAGAGGAGAAGTGGGCATGTGTTTGGCAGGTGAAAAGGGCGGATTCTGTTTCAGAGAATTAACGATGATCCCCATGGTCATCCCGTTCCTTTAATAATCCTTTACTTGATCAGCTGGAAATCCACCATGGTTCTATATACTCCTCTTTGCGTGGGAACAGGTAACTGGCTTGTTCCAAGAAGTATGCCGCAGAGCTTTTCAATTAACCACTACGTTGAAAATTATTTGCAGGTGTTCAGTGTTTCACCATAATTGTGATAACGTGTGTTTCTGCCTCCTGAAACCCAAGAAGGCTGCGACGGACATAACTATGCTGAGGAGTAGCTGACTTGGTGTTGCCTATTTTTGTTAGTGGAGACTGACAAGAAGCCATTCTTCTAAGTATCATCCCACCACCATTTTTCCATTGTTTTAAAGTGCAGGGAAATTTTGCAAGTTAGCATTATAATTAGTAGCTGGAGGGTACGGTTTTTTTTTTGGGGGTGGTCGATGTGGATGGGGGGGTGAGGCCCTCTGTCAGTTCGCTGGTTAGTTTTTATTATCCCCAGAGAGGAGAAGTGGGCATGTGTTTGGCAGGTGAAAAGGGCGGATTCTGTTTCAGAGAATTAACGATGATCCCCATGGTCATCCCATTCCTTTAATAATCCTTTACTTCATCAGCTGGAAATCCACAATGGTTCTATATACTCCTCTTTGCGTGGGAACAGGTAACTGGCTTGTTCGAAGAAGTATGCCGCAGAGCTTTTCAATTAACCACTACGTTGAAAATTATTTGCAGGTGTTCAGCGTTTCACCGTAATTGTGAGAACCTTTGTTTGTGCCTCCTGAAACCCAAGAAGGCTGCGACGGACATAACTATGCTGAGGCGTAGCTGACTTGGTGTTGCCTATTTTTGTTAGTGGAGACTGACAAGAAGCCATTCTTCTAAGTATCATCCCACCACCATTTTTCCATTGTTTTAAAATGCAGGGAAATTTTGCAAGTTAGCATTATAATTAGTAGCTGGAGGGTACGGTTTTTTTTTGTGTGTGTGTTCGATGTGGATGGGGGGGTCACGCCCTCTGTCAGTTCGCTGGTTAGTTTTTATTATCCCCAGAGAGGAGAAGTGGGCATGTGTTTGGCAGGTGAAAAGGGCGGATTCTGTTTCAGAGAATTAACGATGATCCCCATGGTCATCCCGTTCCTTTAATAATCCTTTACTTCATCAGCTGGAAATCCACCATGGTTCTATATACTCCTCTTTGCTTGGGAACAGGTAACTGGCTTGTTCCAAGAAGTATGCCGCAGAGCTTTTCAATTAACCACTACGTTGAAAATTATTTGCAGGTGTTCAGCGTTTCACCATAATTGTGATAACGTGTGTTTGTGTCTCCTGAAACCCAAGAAGGCTGTGACGGACATAACTATGCTGAGGAGTACCTGACTTGGTGTCGCCTTTTTTCGTTAGTGGAGACTGACAGGAAGCCATTCTTCTAAGTATCATCCCACCACCATTTTTCCATTGTTTTAAAATGCAGGGAAATTTTGCAAGTTAGCATTAGAATTAGTAGCTGGAGGGTTCGGTTTTTCTTTTTGTGTGTTGTCGATGTGGATGGGGGGGTCAGGCCCTCTGTCAGTTCGCTGGTTAGTTTTTATTATCCCCAGAGAGGAGAAGTGGGCATGTGTTTGGCAGGTGAAAAGGGCGGATTCTGTTTCAGAGAATTAACGATGATCCCCATGGTCATCCCGTTCCTTTAATAATCCTTTACTTCATCAGCTGGAAATCCACCATGGTTCTATATACTCCTCTTTGCGTGGGAACAGGTAACTGGCTTGTTCCAAGAAGTATGCCGCAGAGATTTTCAATTAACCAGTACGTTGAAAATTATTTGCAGGTGTTCAGCGTTTCACCATAATTGTGATAACGTTTGTTTGTGCCTCCTGAAACCCAAGAAGGCTGCGACGGACATAACTATGCTGAGGAGTAGCTGACTTGGTGTTGCCTATTTTTGTTAGTGGAGACTGACAAGAAGCCATTCTTCTAAGTATCATCCCACCACCATTTTTCCATTGTTTTAAAATGCAGGGAAATTTTGCAAGTTAGCATTATAATTAGTAGCTGGAGGGTACGGTTCTTTTTTTTTTGTGTGGTCGATGTGGATGGTGGGGGTCAGGCCCTCTGTCAGTTCGCTGGTTAGTTTTGATTATCCCCAGAGAAGAGTAGTGGGCATGTGTTTGGCAGGTGAAAAGTGCGGATTCTGTTTCAGAGAATTAAACAGGATCCGCATGGTGATCTCATTCCTTTAAGAATCCTTTGCTTCATCAGCTGGGATTCCACCATGTTTCTATATACTCCTCTATGCGTGGGCACAGGTACCTGGCTTGTTCCAAGAAGTATGCTGGAGAGTTTTCAAATTAACCAGTACGTTGAAAATTATTTGCAGGTGTTCAGCGTTTCACCATAATTTTGATAACGTTTGTATGTCCCTCCTGAAACCCAAGAAGGCTACGACGGACATAACTATGCTGAGGATTAGCTGACTTGGTGTTGCCTATTTTTGTTAGTGGAGACAGACAAGAAGCCATTCTTCTAAGTATGATCCCACCACCATTTTTCCATTGTTTTAAAATGCAGGGAAATTTTGCAAGTTAGCATTATAATTAGTAGCTGGAGGGTACGGTTTTTTTTTTTGTGTGGTCTATGTGGATGGTGGGGGTCAGGCCCTCTGTCAGTTCACTGGTTAGTTTTTATTATCCCCAGAGAGGAGAAGTGGGCATGTGTTTGGCAGGTGAAAAGGGCGGATTTTGTTTCAGAGAATTAACGATGATCCCCATGGTCATCCCGTTCCTTTAATAATCCTTTACTTGATCAGCTGGAAATCCACCATGGTTCTATATACTCCTCTTTGCGTGGGAACAGGTAACTGGCTTGTTCCAAGAAGTATGCCGCAGAGCTTTTCAATTAACCACTACGTTGAAAATTATTTGCAGGTGTTCAGTGTTTCACCATAATTGTGATAACGTGTGTTTGTGCCTCCTGAAACCCAAGAAGGCTGCGACGGACATAACTATGCTGAGGAGTAGCTGACTTGGTGTTGCCTATTTTTGTTAGTGGAGACTGACAAGAAGCCATTCTTCTAAGTATCATCCCACCACCATTTTTCCATTGTTTTAAAGTGCAGGGAAATTTTGCAAGTTAGCATTATAATTAGTAGCTGGAGGGTACGGTTTTTTTTTGGGGGGTGGTCGATGTGGATGGGGGGGTCAGGCCCTCTGTCAGTTCGCTGGTTAGTTTTTATTATCCCCAGAGAGGAGAAGTGGGCATGTCTTTGGCAGGTGAAAAGGGCGGATTCTGTTTCAGAGAATTAACGATGATCCCCATGGTCATCCCATTCCTTTAATAATCCTTTACTTCATCAGCTGGAAATCCACCATGGTTCTATATACTCCTCTTTGCGTGGGAACAGGTAACTGGCTTGTTCGAAGAAGTATGCCGCAGAGGTTTTCAATTAACCACTACGTTGAAAATTATTTGCAGGTGTTCAGCGTTTCACCATAATTGTGAGAACCTTTGTTTGTGCCTCCTGAAACCCAAGAAGGCTGCGACGGACATAACTATGCTGAGGAGTAGCTGACTTGGTGTTGCCTATTTTTGTTAGTGGAGACTGACAAGAAGCCATTCTTCTAAGTATCATTCCACTACCATTTTTCCATTGTTTTAAAATGCAGGGAAATTTTGCAAGTTAGCATTATAATTAGTAGCTGGAGGGTACGGGTTTTTTTTGTGTGTGTGGTCGATGTGGATGGGGGGGTCAGGCCCTCTGTCAGTTCGCTGGTTAGTTTTTATTATCCCCAGAGAGGAGAAGTGGGCATGTGTTTGGCAGGTGAAAAGGGCGGATTCTGTTTCAGAGAATTAATGATGATCCCCATGGTCATCCCGTTCCTTTAATAATCCTTTACTTCATCAGCTGGAAATCCACCATGGTTCTCTATACTCCTCTTTGCGTGGGAACAGGTAACTGCCTTGTTCCAAGAAGTATGCCGCAGAGCTTTTCAATTAACCAGTACGTTGAAAATTATTTGCATGTGTTCAGCGTTTCACCATAATTGTGATAACGTTTGTTTGTGCCTCCTGAAACCCAAGAAGGCTGCGACGGACATAACTATGCTGAGGAGTAGCTGACTTGGTGTTGCCTATTTTTGTTAGTGGAGACTGACAAGAAGCCATTCTTCTAAGTATCATCCCACCACCATTTTTCCATTGTTTTAAAATGCAGGGAAATTTTGCAAGTTAGCATTATAGTTAGTAGCTGGAGGCTACGGTGTTTTTTTTTTTTTTATTCCTGTGGGGTCGGTGTGGATGTGTTGGTCAGGCCCTCTGTCAGTTCGCTGGTTTGTTTTTATTATCCCCAGAGAGGAGAAGTGGGTATTAGTATGGCAGGTGAAAACTGCGGATCTGTTTCAGAGAATTAAAGAGGATCCGCATGGTAATCCCGTTTCTTTAAGAATCCTTTGCTTCAGGAGCTGGGAATCCACCATGGTTCTATATACTTCTCTATGCGTGGGCACAGGAAACTGGCTTGTTCCAAGAAGTATGCCTCAGAGCTTTTCAATTAACCAGTATGTTGAAAATCCTTTGCAGGTTTTCAGCGTTTCACCAATTGTGATAACGTGTGTATGTGCCTACTGAAACCAAATATGGCTGCTACGGACATAACTATGCTGAGGCGTAGCTGACTTGGTGTTGCCTATTTTTGTCAGTGGAGACTGACAAGAAGCCATTCTTCTAAGTATCATCCCACCATCATTTCTCCATTGTTTAAAAATGCAGGGAAAGTTTGCAAATTGGCATTATAATTAGTAGCTGGAGGGTACTTTTTTGTTTTGTGGGGTCGGTCAGGATGGGTGTTCAGGCCCTCTGTCAGATCGCTGGTTTGTTTTTATTATCCCCAGAGAAGAGAAGTGGGCATGTGTTTGGCAGGTGAAAAGGGCGGATTCTGTTTCAGAGAATTAACGATGATCCCCATGGTCATCCCATTCCTTTAATAATCCTTTACTTCATCAGCTGGAAATCCACCATGGTTCTATATACTCCTCTTTGCGTCTGAACAGGTAACTGGCTTGTTCCAAGAAGTATGCCGCAGAGCTTTTCAATTAACCAGTACGTTGAAAATTATTTGCAGGTGTTCAGCGTTTCACCATAATTGTGATAACGTTTGTTTGTGCCTCATGAAACCCAAGAAGGCTGCGACGGACATAACTATGCTGAGGCATAGCTGACTTGGTTTTGCCTATTTTTGTTAGTGGGGACTGACAAGAATCCATTCTTCTAAGTATCACCTCACCATCATTTTTCCATTGTTTAAAAATGCAGGAAGTTTTGCAAGTTAGCATTATAATTAGTAGCTGGAGGCTACGGTGTTTTTTTTTTTTTTTCCTGTGGGGTCGGTGTGGATGTGTTGGTCAGGCCTTCTGTCAGTTCGCTGGTTTGTTTTTATTATCCCCAGAGAGGAGAAGGGGGTATTAGTATGGCAGGTGAAAACTGCGGATCTGTTTCAGAGAATTAAACAGGATCCGCATGGTAATCCCGTTTCTTTAAGAATCCTTTGCTTCATGAGCTGGGAATCCACCATGGTTCTATATACTTCTCTATGCGTGGGCACAGGAAACTGGCTTGTTCCAAGAAGTATGCCTCAGAGCTTTTCAATTAACCAGTATGTTGAAAATCCTTTGCAGGTTTTCAGCGTTTCACCAATTGTGATAACGTGTGTATGTGCCTACTGAAACCAAATATGGCTGCTACGGACATAACTGTGCTGAGGCGTAGCTGACTTGGTGTTGCCTATTTTTGTCAGTGGAGACTGACAAGAAGCCATTCTTCTAAGTATCATCCCACCACCATTTTTCCCTTGTTTTAAAATACAGGGAAATTTTGCAAGTTAGCATTATAATTAGTAGCTGGAGGTTACGGTTTTTTCTTTTTTTTGTGTGGTCGATGTGGATGGTGGGGTCAGGCCCTCTGTCAGTTCGCTGGTTAGTTTTTATTATCCCCAGAGAGGAGAAGTGGGCATGTGTTTGGCAGGTGAAAAGGGCGGATTCTGTTTCAGAGAATTAACGATGATCCCCATGGTCATCCCGTTCCATTAATAATCCTTTACTTCATCAGCTGGAAATCCACCATGGTTCTCTATACTCTTCTTTGTGTGTGAACAGGTACCTGGCTTGTTGCAAGAATTATGCTGGAGAGTTTTCAAATTAACCAGTACGTTGAAAATTATTTGCAGGTTTTCAGCGTTTCACCATAATTTTGATAACGTTTGTATGTCCCTCCTGAAACCCAAGAAGGCTGCGACGGACATAAATATGCTGAGGAGTAGCTGACTTGGTGTTGCCTATTTTTGTTAGTGGAAACAGACAAGAAGACATTCTTCTAAGTATTATCCCTCCACCATTTTTCCATTGTTTTAAAATGCAGGGAAATTTTGCAAGTTAGCATTATAATTAGTAGCTGGAGGGTACGGTTTTTATTGTGTGTGTGGTCGATGTGGATGGTGGGGGTCAGGCCCTCTGTCAGTTCGATGGTTAGTTTTTATTATTCCCAGAGAGGAGAAGTGGGCATGTGTTTGGCAGGTGAAAAGGGCAGATTCTGTTTCAGAGAATTAAAGATGATCCCCATGGTCATCCCGTTCCTTTAATAATCCTTTACTTCATCAGCTGGAAATCCACCATGGTTCTATATACTCCTCTTTGCGTGGGAACAGGTAACTGCCTTGTTCCAAGAAGTATGCCGCAGAGCTTTTCAATTAACCACTACGTTGAAAATTATTTGCAGGTGTTCAGCGTTTCACCATAATTGTGAGAACCTTTGTTTGTGCTTCCTGAAACCCAAGAAGGCTGCGACGGACATAACTATGCTGAGGAGTAGCTGACTTGGTGTTGCCTATTTTTGTTAGTGGAGACTGACAAGAAGCCATTCTTCTAAGTATCATCCCACCACCATTTTTCCATTGTTTTAAAATACAGGGAAATTTTGCAAGTTAGCATTATAATTAGTAGCTGGAGGGTACGGTTTTTTCTTTTTTTTGTGTGGTCGATGTGGATGGTGGGGTCAGGCCCTTTGTCAGTTCGCTGGTTAGTTTTTATTATCCCCAGAGAGGAGAAGTGGGCATGTGTTTGGCAGGTGAAAAGGGCGGATTCTGTTTCAGAGAATTAACGATGATCCCCATGGTCATCCCGTTCCTTTAATATTCCTTTACTTCATCAGCTGGAAATCCACCATGGTTCTCTATACTCTTCTTTGCGTGGGAACAGGTAACTGGCTTGTTCCAAGAAGTATGCCGCAGAGCTTTTCAATTAACCAGTTCGTTGAAAATTATTTGCAGGTTTTCAGCGTTTCACCATAATTGTGATAACGTTTGTTTGTGCCTCCTGAAACCCAAGAAGGCTGCGACGGACATAACTATGCTGAGGCGTAGCTGACTTGGTATTGCCTATTTTTGTTAGTGGAGACTGACAAGAATCCATTCTTCTAAGTATCATCTCACCACCATTTTTCCATTGTTTAAAAATGCAGGAAAGTTTGCAAGTTAGCATTATAATTAGTAGCTGGAGGCTACGGTGTTTTTTTTTTTTTTTTTTTTTTTCCTGTCGGGTCGGTGTGGATGTGTTGGTCAGGCCCTCTGTCAGTTCGCTGGTTTGTTTTTATTATCCCCAGAGAGGAGAAGTGGGTATTAGTATGGCAGGAGAAAACTGCGGATCTGTTTCAGAGAATTAAACAGGATCCGCAGGGTAATCCCGTTCCTTTAAGAATCCTTTGCTTCATGAGCTGGGAATCCACCATGGATCTATATACTTCTCTTGCGTGGGCACAGGAAACTGGCTAGTTCCAAGAAGTATGCCTCAGAGCTTTTCAATGAACCAGTATGTTGACAATCCTTTGCAGGTTTTCAGCGTTTCACCATAATTGTGATAACGTGTGTATGTGCCTACTCAAATCAAATATGGCTGCTACGGACATAACTATACTGAGGCGTAGCTGACTTGGTGTTGCCTATTTTTGTCAGTGGAGACTGACAAGAAGCCATTCTTCTAAGTATCATCCCACCATCATTTCTCCATTGTTTAAAAATGCAGGGAAAGTTTGCAAATTGGCATTATAATTAGTAGCTGGAGGGTACTTTTTTGTTTTGTGGGGTCGGTCAGGATGGGTGTTCAGGCCCTCTGTCAGATCGCTGGTTTGTTTTTATTATCCCCAGAGAAGAGTAGTGGGCATGTGTTTGGCAGGTGAAAAGGGCGGATTCTGTTTCAGAGAATTAACGATGATCTCCATGGTCATCCCGTTACTTTAATAATCCTTTACTTCATCAGCTGGAAATCCACCAGGGATCTATATACTGCTCTTTGCGTGGGAACAGGTAACTGGCTTGTTCCAAGAAGTATGCCGCAGAGCTTTTCAATTAACCACTACGTTGAAAATTATTTGCAGGTGTTCAGCGTTTCACCATAATTATGATAACGTGTGTTTGTGTCTCCTGAAACCCAAGAAGGCTGCGACGGACATAACTATGCTGAGGAGTAGCTGACTTGGTGTTGCCTATTTTTGTTAGTGGAGACTGACAAGAAGCCATTCTTCTAAGTATCATCCCACCACCATTTTTCCATTGTTTTAAAATGCAGGGAAATTTTGCAAGTTAGCATTATAATTAGTAGCTGGAGGGTACGTTTTTTTTTTTTTTGTGTGTGGTCGATGTGGATGGGGGGGTCAGGCCCTCTGTCAGTTCGCTGTTTAGTTTTTATTATCCCCAGAGAGGAGAAGTGGGCATGTGTTTGGCAGGTGAAAAGGGCGGATTCTGTTTCAGAGAATTAACGATGATCCCCATGGTCATCCCGTTCCTTTAATAATCCTTTACTTCATCAGGTGGAAATCCACCATGGTTCTATATACTCCTCTTTGCGTGGGAACAGGTAACTGGCTTGTTCCAAGAAGTATGCCTCAGAGCTTTTCAATTAACCAGTATGTTGAAAATCCTTTGCAGGTTTTCAGCGTTTCACCATAATTGTGATAACGTGTGTATGTGCCTAGTGAAACCAAATATGGCTGCTACGGACATAACTATGCTGAGGCGTAGCTGACTTGGTGTTGCCTATTTTTGTCAGTGGAGACTGACAAGAAGCCATTCTTCTAAGTATCATCCCACCATCATTTCTCCATTGTTTAAAAATGCAGGGAAATTTTGCAAATTGGCATTATAATTAGTAGCTGGAGGGTACCTTTTTGTTTTGTGGGGTCAGTCAGGATGGGTGTTCAGGCCCTCTGTCAGATCGCTGGTTTGTTTTTATTATCCCCAGAGAAGAGTAGTGGGCATGTGTTTGGCAGGTGAAAAGTGCGGATTCTGTTTCAGAGAATTAAACAGGATCCGCATGGTCATCTCATTCCTTTAAGAATCCTTTGCTTCATCAGCTGGGATTCCACCATGTTTCTATATACTCCTCTATGCGTGGGCACAGGTACCTGGCTTGTTCCAAGAATTATGCTGGAGAGTTTTCAAATTAACCAGTACGTTGAAAATTATTTGCAGGTTTTCAGCGTTTCACCATAATTTTGATAACGTTTGTATGTCCCTCCTGAAACCCAAGAAGGCTGCGACGGACATAACTATGCTGAGGAGTAGCTGACTTGGTGTTGCCTATTTTTGTTAGTGGAAACAGACAAGAAGACATTCTTCTAAGTATTATCCCACCACCATTTTTCCATTGTTTTAAAATGCAGGGAAATTTTGCAAGTTAGCATTATAATTAGTAGCTGGAGGGTACGTTTTTTATTGTGTGTGTGGTCGATGTGGATGGTGGGGGTCAGGCCCTCTGTCAGTTCGATGGTTAGTTTTTATTATTCCCAGAGAGGAGAAGTGGGCATGTGTTTGGCAGGTGAAAAGGGCAGATTCTGTTTCAGAGAATTAAAGATGATCCCCATGGTCATCCCGTTCCTTTAATAATCCTTTACTTCATCAGCTGGAAATCCACCATGGTTCTATATACTCCTCTTTGCGTGGGAACAGGTAACTGGCTTGTTCCAAGAAGTATGCCGCAGAGCTTTTCAATTAACCGCTACGTTGAAAATTATTTGCAGGTGTTCAGCGTTTCACCATAATTGTGATAACGTGTGTTTGTGCCTCCTGAAACCCAAGAAGGCTGCGACGGACATAACTATGCTGAGGCGTAGCTGACTTGGTATTGCCTATTTTTGTTAGTGGAGACTGACAAGAATCCATTCTTCTAAGTATCATCTCACCACCATTTTTCCATTGTTTAAAAATGCAGGAAAGTTTGCAAGTTAGCATTATAATTAGTAGCTGGAGGCTACGGTGTTTTTTTTTTTTTTTTTTTTTTCCTGTCGGGTCGGTGTGGATGTGTTGGTCAGGCCCTCTGTCAGATCGCTGGTTTGTTTTTATTATCCCCAGAGAGGAGAAGTGGGTATTAGTATGGCAGGTGAAAACTGCGGATCTGTTTCAGAGAATTAAACAGGATCCGCAGGGTAATCCCGTTCCTTTAAGAATCCTTTGCTTCATGAGCTGGGAATCCACCATGGATCTATATACTTCTCTTGCGTGGGCACAGGAAACTGGCTAGTTCCAAGAAGTATGCCTCAGAGCTTTTCAATGAACCAGTATGTTGACAATCCTTTGCAGGTTTTCAGCGTTTCACCATAATTGTGATAACGTGTGTATGTGCCTACTCAAATCAAATATGGCTGCTACGGACATAACTATACTGAGGCGTAGCTGACTTGGTGTTGCCTATTTTTGTCAGTGGAGACTGACAAGAAGCCATTCTTCTAAGTATCATCCCACCTTCATTTCTCCATTGTTTAAAAATGCAGGGAAATTTTGCAAATTGGCATTATAATTAGTAGCTGGAGGGTACTTTTTTGTTTTGTGGGGTCGGTCAGGATGGGTGTTCAGGCCCTCTGTCAGATCGCTGGTTTGTTTTTATTATCAACAGAGAAGAGTAGTGGGCATGTGTTTGGGAGGTGAAAAGTGCGGATTCTGTTTCAGAGAATTAAACAGGATCCGCATGGTCATCTCATTCCTTTAAGAATCCTTTGCTTCATCAGCTGGGATTCCACCATGGTTCTATATACAACTCTTTGCGTGGAAACAGGTAACTGGCTTGTTCCAAGAAGTATGCCGCAGAGCTTTTCAATTAACCACTACGTTGAAAATTATTTACAGGTTTCAGCGTATCACCATAATTGTGATAACGTGTGTTTGTGCCTCCTGAAACCCAAGAAGGCTGCGACGGACATAACTATGCTGAGGAGTAGCTGACTTGGTGTTGCCTATTTTTGTTAGTGGAGACTCACAAGAAGCCATTCTTCTAAGTATCATCCCACCACCATTTTTCCATTGTTTTAAAATGCAGGGAAATTTTGCAAGTTAGCATTATAATTAGTAGCTGGAGGGTACGGTTTTTTTTTGTGTGTGTGGTCGATGTGGATGGGGGGTGGTTAGGCCCTCTGTCAGTTCGCTGGTTAGTTTTTATTATCCCCAGAGAGGAGAAGTGGGCATGTGTTTGGCAGGTGAAAAGGGCGGATTGTGTTTCAGAGAATTAACGATGATCCCCATGGTCATCCCGTTCCTTTAATAATCCTTTACTTCATCAGCTGGAAATCCACCATGGTTCTATATACTCCTCTTTGCGTGGGAACAGGTAACTGGCTTATTCCAAGAAGTATGCCGCAGAGCTTTTCAATTAAACACTACGTTGAAAATTATTTGCAGGTGTTCAGCGTTTCACCATAATTGTGATAACGTGTGTTTGTGCCTCCTGAAACCCAAGAAGGCTGCGACGGACATAACTATGCTGAGGAGTAGCTGATTTGGTGTTGCCTATTTTTGTTAGAGGAGACTGACAAGAAACCATTCTTCTAAGTATCATCCCACCACCATTTTTCCATTGTTTTAAAATGCAGGGAAATTTTGCAACTTAGCATTATAATTAGTAGCTGGAGGGTACGGTTTTTTTTTTTTTGTGTGGTTGATGTGGATGGTGGGGGTCAGGCCCTCTGTCAGTTCGCTGGTTAGTTTTTATTATCCCCAGAGAGGAGAAGTGGGCATGTGTTTGGCAGGTGAAAAGGGCGGATTCTGTTTCAGAGGATTAACGATGATCCCCATGGTCATCCCGTTCCTTTAATAATCCTTTACTTCATCAGCTGGAAATCCACCATGGTTCTATATACTCCTGTTTGCGTGGGAACAGGTAACTGGCTTGTTCCAAGAATTATGCTGGAGAGTTTTCAAATTAACCAGTACGTTGAAAATTATTTGCAGGTTTCAGCGTTTCACCATAATTTTGATAATGTTTGTATGTCCTTCCTGAAACCCAAGAAGGCTGCGACGGACATAACTATGCTGAGGAGTAGCTGACTTGGTGTTGCCTATTTTTGTTAGTGGAGACAGACAAGAAGCCATTCTTCTAAGTATGATCCCACCACCATTTTTCCATTGTTTCAAAATGCAGGGAAATTTTGCAAGTTAGCATTATAATTAGTAGCTGGAGGGTACGGTTTTTTTTGTGTGTGTGTGGTCGATGTGGATGGGGGGGGGGTCAGGCCCTCTGTCAGTTCACTGGTTAGTTTTTATTATCCACAGACAGGAGAAGTGGGCATGTGTTTGGCAGGTGAAAATGGCGGATTTTGTTTCAGAGAATTAACGATGATCCCCATGGTCATCCCGTTCCTTTAATAATCCTTTACTTCATCAGCTGGGATTCCACCATGGTTCTGTATACTCCTCTTTGCGTGGGAACAAGTAACTGCCTTGTTCCAAGAAGTATGCCGCAGATCTTTTTAATTAACCACTACGTTGAAAATTATTTGCAGGTGTTCAGCGTTTCACCATAATTGTGATAACGTGTGTTTGTGCCTCCTGAAACCCAAGAAGGCTGCGACGGACATAACTATGCTGAGGCGTAGCTGACTTGGTGTGGCCTATTTTTGTTAGTGGAGACAGACAAGAAGCCATTCTTCTAAGTATCATCCCACCACCATTTTTCCATTGTTTTAAAATGCAGGGAAATTTTGCAAGTTAGCATTATAATTAGTAGCTGGAGGGTTCGGATTTTTTTTTGTGTGTGGTCGATGTGGATGGGGGGGTCAGGCCCTCTGTCAGTTCGCTGGTTAGCTTTTATTATCCCCAGAGAAGAGAAGTGGGCATGTGTTTGGCAGGTGAAAAGGGCGGATTCTGTTTCTGAGAATTAACGATGATCCCCATGGTCGTCCCGTTCCTTTAATAATCCTTTACTTCATCAGCTGGAAATCCACCATGGTTCTATATACTCCTCTTTGCGTGGGAACAGGTAACTGGCTTGATCCAAGAAGTATGCCGCAGAGCTTTTCAATTAACCAGTATGTTGAAAATCCTTTGCAGGTTTTCAGCGTTTCACCATAATTGTGATAACGTGTGTATGTGCCTACTGAAACCAAATATGGCTGCTACGGACATAACTATGCTGAGGCGTAGCTTACTTGGTGTTGGCTATTTTTGTCAGTGGAGACTGACAAGAAGCCATTCTTCTAAGTGTGATCCCACCATCATTTTTCCATTGTTTAAAAATGCAGGGAAATTTTGCAAATTGGCATTATAATTAGTAGCTGGAGGGTACATTTTTGTTTTGTGGGGTCGGTCAGGATGGGTGTTCAGGCCCTCTGTCAGATCGCTGGTTTGTTTTTATTATCCCCAGAGAAGAGTAGTGGGCATGTGTTTGGCAGGTGAGAAGGGCGGATTCTGTTTCAGAGAATTAACGATGATCCCCATGGTCATCCCGTTCCTTTAATAATCCTTTACTTCATCAGCTGGAAATCCACCATGGTTCTATATACTCCTCTTTGCGTGGGAACAGGTAACTGGCTTGTTCCAAGAAGTATGCCGCAGAGCTTTTCAATTAACCACTACGTTGAAAATTATTTGCAGATGTTCAGCGTTTCACCATAATTGTGAGAACCTTTGTTTGTGCCTCCTGAAAGCCAAGAAGGATGCGACGGACATAACTATGCTGAGGAGTAGCTGACTTGGTGTTGCCTATTTTTGTTAGTGGAGACTGACAAGAAGCCATTCTTCTAAGTATCATCCCACCACCATTTTTCCATTGTTTAAAAATGCAGGAAAGTTTTGCAAGTTAGCATTATAATTAGTAGCTGGAGGCTACGATGTATTTTTTTTTTTTTCCTGTGGAGTCGGTGTGGATGTGTGGGTCAGGCCCTCTGTCAGTTCTCTGGTTTGTTTTTATTATCCCCAGAGAGGAGAAGTGGGTATTAGTATGGCAGGTGAAAACTGCGGATCTGTTTCAGAGAATTAAACAAGATCCGCATGGTAATCCTGTTCCTTTAAGAATCCTTTGCTTCATGAGCTGGGAATCCACCATGGTTCTATATACTTGTCTATGCGTGGGCACAGGAAACTGGCTAGTTCCAAGAAGTATGCCTCAGAGCTTTTCAATTAACCAGTATGTTGAAAATCCTTTGCAGGTTTTCAGCGTTTCACCATAATTGTGATAACGTGTGTATGTGCCTACTGAAACCAAATATGGCTGCTACGGACATAACTATGCTGAGGCGTAGCTGACTTGGTGTTGCCTATTTTTGTCAGTGGAGACTGACAAGAAGCCATTCTTCTAAATATCATCCCACCATCATTTCTCCATTGTTTAAAAATGCAGGGAAATTTTGCAAATTGGCATTATAATTAGTAGCTGGAGGGTACTTTTTTGTTGTGTGGGGTCGGTCAGGATGGGTGTTCATGCCCTCTCTCAGATAGCTGGTTTGTTTTTATTATCCCCAGAGAAGAGTAGTGGGCATGTGTTTGGCAGGTGAAAAGTGCGGATTCCGTTTCAGAGAATTAAACAGGATCCGCATGGTCATCTCATACCTTTAAGAATCCTTTGCTTCATCAGCTGGGATTCCACCATGTTTCTATATACTCCTCTATGCGTGGGCACAGGTACCTGGCTTGTTCCAAGAATTGTGCTGGAGAGTTTTCAAATTAACCAGTACGTTGAAAATTATTTGCAGGTGTTCAGCGTTTCACCATAATTTTGATAACGTTTGTTTGTGCCTCCTGAAACCTAAGAAGGCTGCGATGGACATAACTTTGCTGAGGAGTAGCTGACTTGGTGTTGCCTATTTTTGTTAGTGGAGACTGACAAGAAGCCATTCTTCTAAGTATGATCCCACCACCATTTTTCCATTGTTTTAAAATGCAGGGAAATTTTGCAAGTTAGCATTATAATTAGTAGCTGGAAGGTTCGGTTTTTTTTTGTGTGTGTCTCGTCGATGTGGATGGGGGGGTCAGGCCCTCTGTCAGTTCGCTGGTTAGTTTTTATTATCCCCAGAGAGGAGAAGTGGGCATGTGTTTGGCAGGTCAAAAGGGCGGATTCTTTTTCAGAGAATTAACGATGATCCCCATGGTCATCCCGTTCCTTTAATAATCCTTTACTTCATCAACTGGAAATCCACCATCGTTCTATATACTTCTCTTTGCGTGGGAAAAGGTAACTGGCTTGTTCCAAGAAGTATACCGCAGAGCTTTTCAATTAACCACTACGTTGAAAATTATTTGCAGGTGTTCAGCGTTTCACCATAATTGTGATAACGTGTGTTTGTGCCTCCTGAAACCCAAGAAGGCTGCGAAGGACATAACTATGCTGAGGAGTAGCTGACTTGGTATTGCCTATTTTTGTTAGTGGTGACAGACAAGAAGCCATTCTTCTAAGTATCATCCCACCACCATTTTTCCATTGTTTTAAAATGCAGGGAAATTTTGCAAGTTAGCATTATAATTAGTAGCTGGAGGGTACGGTTTTTTTTTGTGTGGTCGATGTGGGTGGTGGGGGTCAGGCCCTCTGTCACTTCGCTGGTTAGTTTTTATTATCCCCAGAGAGGAGAAGTGGGCATGTGTTTGGCAGGTGAAAAGGGCGGATTCTGTTTCAGAGAATTAACGATGATCCCCATGGTCATCCCGTTCCTTTAATAATCCTTTACTTCATCAGCTGGACATCCACCATGGTTCTATATACTCCTCTTTGCGTGGGAACAGGTAACTGCCTTGTTCCAAGAAGTATGCTGCAGAGCTTTTCAATTAACCAGTACGTTGAAAATTATTTGCAGGTGTTCAGCGTTTCACCATAATTGTGATAACGTTTGTTTGTGCCTCCTCAAACGCAAGAATGCTGCGATGGACATAACTATGCTGAGGCGTAGCTGACTTGGTTTTGCCTATTTTTGTTAGTGGAGACTGACAAGAATCCATTCTTCTAAGTATCATCTAACCATCATTTTTCCATTGTTTAAAAATGCAGGAAAGTTTTGCAAGTTAGCATTATAATTAGTAGCTGGAGGCTACGGTGTTTTCTTTTTTTTTTTTTCCTGTGGGGTCGGTGTGGATGTGTTGGTCAGGCCCTCTGTCAGTTCGCTGGTTTGTTTTTATTATCCCCAGAGAGGAGAAGTGGGTATTAGTATGGCAGGTGAAAACTGCGGATCTGTTTCAGAGAATTAAACAGGATCCGCATGGTAATCCCGTTCCTTTAAGAATCCTTTGCTTCATGAGCTGGGAATCCACCATGGTTCTATATACTTGTCTATGCGTGGGCACAGGAAACTGGCTAGTTCCAAGAAGTATGCCTCAGATCTTTTCAATTAACCAGTATGTTGACAATCCTTTGCAGGTTTTCAGAGTTTCACCATAGTTGTGATAACGTGTGTATGTGCCTACTGAAACCAAATATGGCTGCTACGGACATAACTATGCTGAGGCGTAGCTGACTTGGTGTTGCCTATTTTTGTCAGTGGAGACTGACAAGAAGCCATTCTTCTAAGTATCATCCCACCATCATTTCTCCATTGTTTAAAAATGCAGGGAAATTTTGCAAATTGGCATTATAATTAGTAGCTGGAGGGTACTTTTTTGTTTTGTGGGGTCGGCCAGGATGGGTGTTCTGGCCCTCTGTCAGATCGCTGGTTTGTTTTTATTATCCCCAGAGAAGAGTAGTGGGCATGTGTTTGGCAGGTGAAAAGTGCGGATTCTGTTTCAGAGAATTAAACAGGATCTGCATGGTCATCTCATTCCTTTAGGAATCCTTTGCTTCATCAACTGGGATTCCACCATGTTTCTATATACTCCTCTATGCGTGGGCACAGGTACCTGGCTTGTTCCAAGAATTATGCTGGAGAGTTTTCAAATTAACCAGTACGTTGAAAATTATTTGCAGGTTTTCAGCGTTTCACCATAATTTTGATAACGTTTGTATGTCCCTCCTGAAACCCAAGAAGGCTGCGACGGACATAACTATGCTGAGGAGTAGCTGACTTGGTGTTGCCTATTTTTGTTAGTGGAGACAGACAAGAAGCCATTCTTCTAAGTATGATCCCACCACCATTTTTCCATTGTTTTAAAATGCAGGGAAATTTTGCAAGTTAGCATTATAATTAGTAGCTGGAGGGTACGGTTTTTTTTTTTTTTGTGTGTGTGGTCGATGTGGATGGGGGGGGGGTCAGGCCCTCTGTCAGTTCGCTGGTTAGTTTTTATTATCCCCAGAGAGGAGAAGTGGGCATGTGTTTGGCAGGTAAAAAGGGCGGATTCTGTTTCAGAGAATTAACGATGATCCTCATGGTCATCCCGTTCCTTTAATAATCCTTTACTTCATCAGCTGGAAATCCACCATGGTTCTCTATACTCCTCTTTGCGTGGGAACAGGTAACTGCCTTGTTCCAAGAAGTATGCCGTAGAGCTTTTCAATTAACCACTACGTTGAAAATTATTTGCAGGTGTTCAGCGTTTCACCATAATTGTGATAACCTTTGTTTGTGCCTCCTGAAACCCAAGAAGGCTGCGACGGACATAACTATGTTGAGGAGTAGCTGACTTGGTGTTGCCTATTTTTGTTAGTGGAGACTGACAAGAAGCCATTCTTCTAAGTATCATCCCACCACCATTTTTCCATTGTTTTAAAATGCAGGGAAATTTTGCAAGTTAGCATTATAATTAGTAGCTGGGGGGTACGGTTTTTTTTTTTTTGTGTGGTCGATGTGGATGGTGGGGGTCAGGCCTCTCTCAGTTCGCTGGTTAGTTTTTGTTATCCCCAGAGCGGAGAAGTGGGCATGATTTTGGCAGGTGAAAAGGGCGGATTCTGTTTCAGAGAATTAACGATGATCCCCATGGTCATCCCGTTCCTTTAATAATCCTTTACTTCATCAGCTGGAAATACACCATGGTTCTATATACTCCTCTTTGCGTGGGAACAGGTAACTGCCTTGTTCCAAGAAGTATGCCGCAGAGCTTTTCAATTAACCACTACGTTGAAAATTATTTGCAGGTGTTCAGCGTTTCACCATAATAGTGATAACGTGTCTTTGTGCCTCCTGAAACCCAAGAAGGCTGCGACGGACATAACTATGCTGAGGAGTAGCTGACTTGCTGTTGCCTATTTTTGTTAGTGGAGACTGACAAGAAGCCATTCTTCTAAGTATCATCCCATCACCACTTTTCCATTATTTTAAAATGCACGGATATTATGCAAGTTAGCATTATAATTAGTAGCTGGAGGGTACGGTTTTTTTTTTTTTGTGTGTGTGGTCGATGTGGATGGGGGGGTCAGGCCCTCTGTCAGTTCGCTGGTTAGTTTTTATTATCCCCAGAGAAGAGAAGTGGGCATGTGTTTGGCAGGTGAAAAGGGCGGATTCTGTTTCTGAGAATTAACGATGATCCCCATGGTCGTCCCGTTCCTTTAATAATCCTTTACTTCATCAGCTGGAAATCCACCATGGTTCTATATACTCCTCTTTGCGTGGGAACAGGTAACTGGCTTGTTCCAAGAAGTATGCCGCAGAGCTTTTCAATTAACCAGTATGTTGACAATCCTTTGCAGGTTTTCAGCGTTTCAACATAATTGTGATAACGTGTGTATGTGCCTACTGAAACCAAATATGGCTGCTAAGGACATAACTATGCTGAGGCGTAGCTTACTTGGTGTTGGCTATTTTTGTCAGTGGAGACTGACAAGAAGCCATTCTTCTAAGTATCATCCCACCATCATTTCTCCATTGTTTAAAAATGCAGGGAAATTTTGCAAATTGGCATTATAATTAGTAGCTGGAGGGTACTTTTTTGTTTTGTGGGGACGGTCAGGATGGGTGTTCAGGCCCTCTGTCAGATCGCTGGTTTGTTTTTATTATCCCCAGAGAAGAGTAGTGGGCATGTGTTTGGCAGGTGAAAAGTGCGGATTCTGTTTCAGAGAATTAAACAGGACCCGCATGGTCATCTCATTCCTTTAAGAATCCTTTGCTTCATCAGCTGGGATTCCACCATGTTTCTATATACTCCTCTATGCGTGGGCACAGGTACCTGGCTTGTTCCAAGAAGTATGCTGGAGAGTTTTCATATTAACCAGTACGTTGAAAATTATTTGCAGGTGTTCAGCGTTTCACCATAATTTTGATAACGTGTGTATGTCCCTCCTGAAACCCAAGAAGGCTGCGACGGACATAACTATGCTGAGGAGTAGCTGACTCGGTGTTGCCTATTTTTGTTAGTGGAGACAGACAAGAAGCCATTCTTCTAAGTATGATCCCACCACCATTTTTCCATTGTTTTAAAATGCAGGGAAATTTTGCAAGTTAGCATTATAATTAGTAGCTGGATGGTACGGTTTTTTTTTTCTGTGTGGTCGATGTGGATGGGGGTGGGTCAGGCCCTCTGTCAGTTCGCTGGTTAGTTTTTATTATCGCCAGAGAGGAGAAGTGGGCATGTGTTTGGCAGGTGAAAAGGGCGGATTCTGTTTCAGAGAATTAACGATGATCCCCATGGTCATCCCGTTCCTTTAATAATCCTTTACTTCATCAGCTGGAAATCCACCATGGTTCTATATACTCCTCTTTGCGTGGGAACAGGTAACTGGCTAGTTCCAAGAAGTATGCCGCAGAGCTTTTCAATTAACCACTACGTTGAAAATTATTTGCAGGTGTTCAGCGTTTCACCATAATGGTGATAACGTTTGTTTGTGCCTCCTGAAAGCCAAGAAGGCTGCGATGGACATAACTATGCTGAGGCGTAGCTGACTTGGTTTTGCCTATTTTTGTTAGTGGAGACTGACAAGAAGCCATTCTTCTAAATATCATCCCACCATCATTTCTCCATTGTTTAAAAATGCAGGAAAGTTTTGCAAGTTAGCATTATAATTAGTAGCTGGAGGGTACGGGTTTTTTTTGTGTGTGTGGTCGATGTGGATGGGGGGGTCAGGCCCTCTGTCAGTTCGCTGGTTAGTTTTTATTATCCCCAGAGAGGAGAAGTGGGCATGTGTTTGGCAGGTGAAAAGGGCGGATTCTGTTTCAGAGAATTAATGATGATCCCCATGGTCATCCCGTTCCTTTAATAATCCTTTACTTCATCAGCTGGAAATCCACCATGGTTCTCTATACTCCTCTTTGCGTGGGAACAGGTAACTGCCTTGTTCCAAGAAGTATGCCGCAGAGCTTTTCAATTAACCAGTACGTTGAAAATTATTTGCATGTGTTCAGCGTTTCACCATAATTGTGATAACGTTTGTTTGTGCCTCCTGAAACCCAAGAAGGCTGCGACAGACATAACTATGCTGAGGAGTAGCTGACTTGGTGTTGCCTATTTTTGTTAGTGGAGACTGACAAGAAGCCATTCTTCTAAGTATCATCCCACCACCATTTTTCCATTGTTTTAAAATGCAGGGAAATTTTGCAGGTTAGCATTATAGTTAGTAGCTGGAGGCTACGGTGTTTTTTTTTTTTTTATTCCTGTGGGGTCGGTGTGGATGTGTTGGTCAGGCCCTCTGTCAGTTCGCTGGTTTGTTTTTATTATCCCCAGAGAGGAGAAGTGGGTATTAGTATGGCAGGTGAAAACTGCGGATCTGTTTCAGAGAATTAAAGAGGATCCGCATGGTAATCCCGTTTCTTTAAGAATCCTTTGCTTCAGGAGCTGGGAATCCACCATGGTTCTATATACTTCTCTATGCGTGGGCACAGGAAACTGGCTTGTTCCAAGAAGTATGCCTCAGAGCTTTTCAATTAACCAGTATGTTGAAAATCCTTTGCAGGTTTTCAGCGTTTCACCAATTGTGATAACGTGTGTATGTGCCTACTGAAACCAAATATGGCTGCTACGGACATAACTATGCTGAGGCGTAGCTGACTTGGTGTTGCCTATTTTTGTCAGTGGAGACTGACAAGAAGCCATTCTTCTAAGTATCATCCCACCATCATTTCTCCATTGTTTAAAAATGCAGGGAAAGTTTGCAAATTGGCATTATAATTAGTAGCTGGAGGGTACTTTTTTGTTTTGTGGGGTCGGTCAGGATGGGTGTTCAGGCCCTCTGTCAGATCGCTGGTTTGTTTTTATTATCCCCAGAGAAGAGAAGTGGGCATGTGTTTGGCAGGTGAAAAGGGCGGATTCTGTTTCAGAGAATTAACGATGATCCCCATGGTCATCCCATTCCTTTAATAATCCTTTACTTCATCAGCTGGAAATCCACCATGGTTCTATATACTCCTCTTTGCGTCTGAACAGGTAACTGGCTTGTTCCAAGAAGTATGCCGCAGAGCTTTTCAATTAACCAGTACGTTGAAAATTATTTGCAGGTGTTCAGCGTTTCACCATAATTGTGATAACGTTTGTTTGTGCCTCCTGAAACCCAAGAAGGCTGCGACGGACATAACTATGCTGAGGCATAGCTGACTTGGTTTTGCCTATTTTTGTTAGTGGAGACTGACAAGAATGCATTCTTCTAAGTATCACCTCACCATCATTTTTCCATTGTTTAAAAATGCAGGAAGTTTTGCAAGTTAGCATTATAATTAGTAGCTGGAGGCTATGGTGTTTTTTTTTTTTTTTCCTGTGGGGTCGGTGTGGATGTGTTGGTCAGGCCTTCTGTCAGTTCGCTGGTTTGTTTTTATTATCCCCAGAGAGGAGAAGGGGGTATTAGTATGGCAGGTGAAAACTGCGGATCTGTTTCAGAGAATTAAACAGGATCCGCATGGTAATCCCGTTTCTTTAAGAATCCTTTGCTTCATGAGCTGGGAATCCACCATGGTTCTATATACTTCTCTATGCGTGGGCACAGGAAACTGGCTTGTTCCAAGAAGTATGCCTCAGAGCTTTTCAATTAACCAGTATGTTGAAAATCCTTTGCAGGTTTTCAGCGTTTCACCAATTGTGATAACGTGTGTATGTGCCTACTGAAACCAAATATGGCTGCTACGGACATAACTGTGCTGAGGCGTAGCTGACTTGGTGTTGCCTATTTTTGTCAGTGGAGACTGACAAGAAGCCATTCTTCTAAGTATCATCCCACCACCATTTTTCCCTTGTTTTAAAATACAGGGAAATTTTGCAAGTTAGCATTATAATTAGTAGCTGGAGGTTACGGTTTTTTCTTTTTTTTGTGTGGTCGATGTGGATGGTGGGGTCAGGCCCTCTGTCAGTTCGCTGGTTAGTTTTTATTATCCCCAGAGAGGAGAAGTGGGCATGTGTTTGGCAGGTTTAAAGGGCGGATTCTGTTTCAGAGAATTAACGATGATCCCCATGGTCATCCCGTTCCTTTAATAATCCTTTACTTCATCAGCTGGAAATCCACCATGGTTCTATATACTCCTCTTTGCGTGGGAACAGGTAACTGGCTTGTTCCAAGAAGTATGCCGCAGAGCTTTTCAATTAACCACTACGTTGAAAATTATTTGCAGGTGTTCAGCGTTTCACCATAATTGTGATAACGTTTGTTTGTGACTCCTGAAACCCAATAAGGCTGCGATGGACATAGCTATGCTGAGGAGTAGCTGACTTGGTGTTGCCTATTTTTGTTAGTGGAGACTGACAAGAAGCCATTCTTCTAAGTCTCATCCCACCACCATTTTTCCATTGTTTTAAAATGCAGGGAAATTTTGCAAGTTAGCATTATAATTAGTAGCTGGAGGGTACGGTTTTTTTTTTGTGTGTGGTCGATGTGGATGGTGGGGGTCAGGCCCTCTGTCAGTTCGCTGGTTAGTTTTTATTATCCCCAGAGAGGAAAAGTGGGCATGTGTTTGGCAGGTGAAAAGGGCGGTTTCTGTTTCAGAGAATTAACGATGATCCCCATGGTCATCCCGTTCCTTTAATAATCCTTTACTTCATCAGCTGGAAATCCACCATGGTTCTCTATACTCCTCTTTGCGTGGGAACAGGTAACTGGCTTGTTCCAAGAAGTATGCCGCAGAGCTTTTGAATTAACCACTACGTTGAAAATTATTTGCAGGTGTTCAGGGTTTCACCATAATTGTGATAAGGTTTGTTTGTGCCTCCTGAAACCCAAGAAGGCTGCGATGGACATAGCTATGCTGAGGATAGCTGACTTGGTGTTGCCTATTTTTGTTAGTGGAGACTGACAAGAAGCCATTCTTCTAAGTATCATCCCACCACCATTTTTCCATTGTTTTAAAATGCAGGGAAATTTTGCAAGTTAGCATTATAATTAGTAGCTGGAGGGTACGGTTTTTTTTTTGTGTGTGTGGTCGATGTGGATGGGAGTTCAGGCCCTCTGTCAGTTCGCTGGTTAGTTTTTATTATCCCCAGAGAGGAGAAGTGGGCATGTGTTTGGCAGGTGAAAAGGGCGGATTCTGTTTCAGAGAATTAACGATGAGCCCCATGGTCATCCTGATCCTTTAATAATCCTTTACTTCATCAGCTGGAAATCCACCATGGTCCTATATACTCCTCTTTGCATGGGAACAAGTAACTGGCTTGTTCCAAGAAGTATGCCGCAGAGCTTTTCCATTAACCAGTACGTTGAAAATTATTTGCAGGTGTTCAGCGTTTCACCATAATTGTGATAACGTTTGTTTATGCCTCCTGAAACCCAAGAAGGCTGCGACGGACATAACTATCCAGAGGTGTAGCTGACTTCGTTTTGCCTATTTTTGTTAGTGGAGACTGACAAGAATCCATTCTTCTAAGTATCATCTCACCATCATTTTTCCATTGTTTAAAAATCCAGGAAAGTTTTGCAAGTTAGCATTATAATTAGTAGCTGGAGGCTATGGTGTTTTTTTTTTTTTTTTTTTCCTGTGGGGTCGGTGTGGATGTGTTGGTCAGGCCCTCTGTCAGTTCGCTGGTTAGTTTTTATTATCCCCAGAGAGGAGAAGTGGGCATGTGTTTTGCAGGTGAAAAGGGCGGATTCTGTTTCAGAGAATTAACGATGATCACCATGGTCATCCCGTTCCTTTAATAATCCTTTACTTCATCAGCTGGAAATCCACCATGGTTCTCTATACTCCTCTTTGCGTGGGAACAGGTAACTGCCTTGTTCCAAGAAGTATGCCGCAGAGCTTTTCAATTAACCACTACATTGAAAATTATTTGCAGGTGTTCATCGTTTCACCATAATTGTGAGAACCTTTGTTTGTGCCTCCTGAACCCAAGAAGGGTGCGACGGACATAACTATGCTGAGGAGTAGCTGACTTGGTGTTGCCTATTCTTGTTCGTGGAGACTGACAAGAAGCCATTCTTCTAAGTATCATCCCACCACCATTTTTCCATTGTTTTAAAATGCAGGGAAATTTTGCAAGTTAGCATTATAATTAGTAGCTGGAGGCTACGGTGTTTTTTTTTTTTTTTCCTGTGGGGTCGGTGTGGATGTGTTGGTCAGGCCCTCTGTCAGTTCCCCGGTTGGTTTTTATTATCCCCAGAGAGGAGAAGTGGGTAATAGTATGGCAGGTGAAAACTGCGGATCTGTTTCAGAGAATTAAACAGAATCCGCATGGTAATCGCGTTCCTTTAAGAATCCTTTGCTTCATGAGCTGGGAATCCACCATGGTTCTATATACTTGTCTATGCGTGGGCACAGGTAAGTGGCTTGTTCCAAGAAGTATGCCGCAGAGATTTTCAATTAACCGGTACGTTGAAAATTATTTGCAGGTGTTCAGCGTTTCACCATAATTGTGATAACGTGTGTTTGTGCCTCCTGAAACCCAAGAAGGCTGCGACGGACATAACTATGCTGAGGAGTAGCTTACTTGGTGTTGCCTATTTTTGTTAGTGGAGATTGACAAGAAGCCATTCTTCTAAGTATCATCCCACCACCATTTTTCCATTGTTAAAAAAGGCAGGAATGTTTTGCAAGTTAGCATTATAATTAGTAGCTGGAGGCTACGGTGTTTGTTTTTTTTTTTTTTCCTGTGGGGTCGGTGTGGATGTGTTGGTCTGGCCCTCTGTCAGTTCGCTGGTTTGTTTTTATTATTCCCAGAGAGGAGAAGTGGGTATTAGTATGGCAGGAGAAAACTGCGGATCTGTTTCAGAGAATTAAACAGGATTCGCATGGTAAACCCGTTCCTTTAAGAATACTTTGCTTCATGAGCTGGGAATCCACCATGGGTCTATATACTTCTCTATGCGTGGGCACAGGAAACTGGCTTGTTCCAAGAAGTATGCCTCAGAGCTTTTCAATTAACCAGTATGTTGAAAATCCTTTGCAGGTTTTCAGCGTTTCACCATAATTGTGATAACGTGTGTATGTGCCTACTGAAACCAAATATGGCTGCTACGGACATAACTATGCTGAGGCGTAGCTGACTTGGTGTTGCCTATTTTTGTCAGTGGAGACTGACAAGAAGCCATTCTTCTAAGTATCATCCCACCATCATTTCTCCATTGTTTAAAAATGCAGGGAAATTTTGCAAATTGGCATTATAATTAGTAGCTGGAGGGTACTTTTTTGTTTTGTGGGGTCGGTCAGGATGGGTGTTCAGGCCCTCTGTCAGATCGCTGGTTTGTTTTTATTATCCCCAGAGAAGAGTAGTGGGCATGTGTTTGGCAGGTGAAAAGTGCGGATTCTGTTTCAGAGAATTAAACAGGATCCGCATGGTCATCTCATTCCTTTAAGAATCCTTTGCTTCATCAGCTGGGATTCCACCATGTTTCTATATACTCCTCTATGCGTGGGCACAGGTACCTGGCTTGTTCCAAGAAGTATGCTGGAGAGTTTTCAAATTAACCAGTACGTTGAAAATTATTTGCAGTTGTTCAGCGTTTCACCATAATTTTGATAACGTTTGTATGTCCCTCCTGAAACCCAAGAAGGCTGCGACGGACATAACTATGCTGAGGAGTAGCTGACTTGGTGTTGCCTATTTTTGTTAGTGGAGACTGACAAGAAGCCATTCTTCTAAGTATGATCCCACCACCATTTTTCCATTGTTTTAAAATGCAGGGAAATTTTGCAAGTTAGCATTATAATTAGTAGCTGGAGGGTACGGTTTTATTTTGTGTGTGGTCGATGTGGATGGGGGGGTCAGGCCCTCTGTCAGTTCGCTGGTTAGTTTTTATTATCCCCAGAGAGGAGAAGTGGGCATGTGTTTGGCAGGTGAAAAGGGCGGATTCTGTTTCAGAGAATTAACGATGATCCCCATGGTCATCCCGTTCCTTTAATAATCCTTTACTTGATCAGCTGGAAATCCACCATGGTTCTATATACTCCTCTTTGCGTGGGAACAGGTAACTGGCTTGTTCCAAGAAGTATGCCGCAGAGCTTTTCAATTAACCACTACGTTGAAAATTATTTGCAGGTGTTCAGTGTTTCACCATAATTGTGATAACGTGTGTTTGTGCCTCCTGAAACCCAAGAAGGCTGCGACGGACATAACTATGCTGAGGAGTAGCTGACTTGGTGTTGCCTATTTTTGTTAGTGGAGACTGACAAGAAGCCATTCTTCTAAGTATCATCCCACCACCATTTTTCCATTGTTTTAAAGTGCAGGGAAATTTTGCAAGTTAGCATTATAATTAGTAGCTGGAGTGTACGGTTTTTTTTTTGGGGGTGGTCGATGTGGATGGGGGGGTGAGGCCCTCTGTCAGTTCGCTGGTTAGTTTTTATTATCCCCAGAGAGGAGAAGTGGGCATGTGTTTGGCAGGTGAAAAGGGCGGATTCTGTTTCAGAGAATTAACGATGATCCCCATGGTCATCCCATTCCTTTAATAATCCTTTACTTCATCAGCTGGAAATCCACAATGGTTCTATATACTCCTCTTTGCGTGGGAACAGGTAACTGGCTTGTTCCAAGAAGTATGCCGCAGAGCTTTTCAATTAACCACTACGTTGAAAATTATTTGCAGGTGTTCAGCGTTTCACCGTAATTGTGAGAACCTTTGTTTGTGCCTCCTGAAACCCAAGAAGGCTGCGACGGACATAACTATGCTGAGGCGTAGCTGACTTGGTGTTGCCTATTTTTGTTAGTGGAGACTGACAAGAAGCCATTCTTCTAAGTATCATCCCACCACCATTTTTCCATTGTTTTAAAATGCAGGGAAATTTTGCAAGTTAGCATTATAATTAGTAGCTGGAGGGTACGGTTTTTTTTTGTGTGTGTGTTCGATGTGGATGGGGGGTTCACGCCCTCTGTCAGTTCGCTGGTTAGTTTTTATTATCCCCAGAGAGGAGAAGTGGGCATGTGATTGGCAGGTGAAAAGGGCGGATTCTGTTTCAGAGAATTAACGATGATCCCCATGGTCATCCCGTTCCTTTAATAATCCTTTACTTCATCAGCTGGAAATCCACCATGGTTCTATATACTCCTCTTTGCGTGGGAACAGGTAACTGGCTTGTTCCAAGAAGTATGCCGCAGAGCTTTTCAATTAACCACTACGTTGAAAATTATTTGC
Organism: Eulemur rufifrons; assembly: GCF_041146395.1. NCBI lineage: Eukaryota > Metazoa > Chordata > Mammalia > Primates > Lemuridae > Eulemur > Eulemur rufifrons. The sequence continues at coordinate 1,336,555 of NW_027182828.1, read as the reverse complement.
AGGTGTTCAGCGTTTCACCATAATTGTGATAACGTGTGTTTGTGTCTCCTGAAACCCAAGAAGGCTGTGACGGACATAACTATGCTGAGGAGTACCTGACTTGGTGTCGCCTTTTTTCGTTAGTGGAGACTGACAGGAAGCCATTCTTCTAAGTATCATCCCACCACCATTTTTCCATTGTTTTAAAATGCAGGGAAATTTTGCAAGTTAGCATTAGAATTAGTAGCTGGAGGGTTCGGTTTTTCTTTTTGTGTGTTGTCGATGTGGATGGGGGGGTCAGGCCCTCTGTCAGTTCGCTGGTTAGTTTTTATTATCCCCAGAGAGGAGAAGTGGGCATAAGTTTGGCAGGTGAAAAGGGCGGATTCTGTTTCAGAGAATTAACGATGATCCCCATGGTCATCCCGTTCCTTTAATAATCCTTTACTTCATCAGCTGGAAATCCACCATGGTTCTATATACTCCTCTTTGCGTGGGAACAGGTAACTGGCTTGTTCCAAGAAGTATGCCGCAGAGATTTTCAATTAACCAGTACGTTGAAAATTATTTGCAGGTGTTCAGCGTTTCACCATAATTGTGATAACGTTTGTTTGTGCCTCCTGAAACCCAAGAAGGCTGCGACGGACATAACTATGCTGAGGAGTAGCTGACTTGGTGTTGCCTATTTTTGTTAGTGGAGACTGACAAGAAGCCATTCTTCTAAGTATCATCCCACCACCATTTTTCCATTGTTTTAAAATGCAGGGAAATTTTGCAAGTTAGCATTATAATTAGTAGCTGGAGGGTACGGTTCTTTTTTTTTTGTGTGGTCGATGTGGATGGTGGGGGTCAGGCCCTCTGTCAGTTCGCTGGTTAGTTTTTATTATCCCCAGAGAAGAGTAGTGGGCATGTGTTTGGCAGGTGAAAAGTGCGGATTCTGTTTCAGAGAATTAAACAGGATCCGCATGGTGATCTCATTCCTTTAAGAATCCTTTGCTTCATCAGCTGGGATTCCACCATGTTTCTATATACTCCTCTATGCGTGGGCACAGGTACCTGGCTTGTTCCAAGAAGTATGCTGGAGAGTTTTCAAATTAACCAGTACGTTGAAAATTATTTGCAGGTGTTCAGCGTTTCACCATAATTTTGATAACGTTTGTATGTCCCTCCTGAAACCCAAGAAGGCTGCGACGGACATAACTATGCTGAGGAGTAGCTGACGTGGTGTTGCCTATTTTTGTTAGTGGAGACAGACAAGAAGCCATTCTTCTAAGTATGATCCCACCACCATTTTTCCATTGTTTTAAAATGCAGGGAAATTTTGCAAGTTAGCATTATAATTAGTAGCTGGAGGGTACGGTTTTTTTTTTTGTGTGGTCTATGTGGATGGTGGGGGTCAGGCCCTCTGTCAGTTCACTGGTTAGTTTTTATTATCCCCAGAGAGGAGAAGTGGGCATGTGTTTGGCAGGTGAAAAGGGCGGATTCTGTTTCAGAGAATTAACGATGATCCCCATGGTCATCCCGTTCCTTTAATAATCCTTTACTTGATCAGCTGGAAATCCACCATGGTTCTATATACTCCTCTTTGCGTGGGAACAGGTAACTGGCTTGTTCCAAGAAGTATGCCGCAGAGCTTTTCAATTAACCACTACGTTGAAAATTATTTGCAGGTGTTCAGTGTTTCACCATAATTGTGATAACGTGTGTTTGTGCCTCCTGAAACCCAAGAAGGCTGCGACGGACATAACTATGCTGAGGAGTAGCTGACTTGGTGTTGCCTATTTTTGTTAGTGGAGACTGACAAGAAGCCATTCTTCTAAGTATCATCCCACCACCATTTTTCCATTGTTTTAAAGTGCAGGGAAATTTTGCAAGTTAGCATTATAATTAGTAGCTGGAGGGTACGGTTTTTTTTTGGGGGGTGGTCGATGTGGATGGGGGGGTCAGGCCCTCTGTCAGTTCGCTGGTTAGTTTTTATTATCCCCAGAGAGGAGAAGTGGGCATGTGTTTGGCAGGTGAAAAGGGCGGATTCTGTTTCAGAGAATTAACGATGATCCCCATGGTCATCCCATTCCTTTAATAATCCTTTACTTCATCAGCTGGAAATCCACCATGGTTCTATATACTCCTCTTTGCGTGGGAACAGGTAACTGGCTTGTTCGAAGAAGTATGCCGCAGAGCTTTTCAATTAACCACTACGTTGAAAATTATTTGCAGGTGTTCAGCGTTTCACCATAATTGTGAGAACCTTTGTTTGTGCCTCCTGAAACCCAAGAAGGCTGCGACGGACATAACTATGCTGAGGAGTAGCTGACTTGGTGTTGCCTATTTTTGTTAGTGGAGACTGACAAGAAGCCATTCTTCTAAGTATCATTCCACTACCATTTTTCCATTGTTTTAAAATGCAGGGAAATTTTGCAAGTTAGCATTATAATTAGTAGCTGGAGGGTACGGGTTTTTTTTGTGTGTGTGGTCGATGTGGATGGGGGGGTCAGGCCCTCTGTCAGTTCGCTGGTTAGTTTTTATTATCCCCAGAGAGGAGAAGTGGGCATGTGTTTGGCAGGTGAAAAGGGCGGATTCTGTTTCAGAGAATTAATGATGATCCCCATGGTCATCCCGTTCCTTTAATAATCCTTTACTTCATCAGCTGGAAATCCACCATGGTTCTCTATACTCCTCTTTGCGTGGGAACAGGTAACTGCCTTGTTCCAAGAAGTATGCCGCAGAGCTTTTCAATTAACCAGTACGTTGAAAATTATTTGCATGTGTTCAGCGTTTCACCATAATTGTGATAACGTTTGTTTGTGCCTCCTGAAACCCAAGAAGGCTGCGACAGACATAACTATGCTGAGGAGTAGCTGACTTGGTGTTGCCTATTTTTGTTAGTGGAGACTGACAAGAAGCCATTCTTCTAAGTATCATCCCACCACCATTTTTCCATTGTTTTAAAATGCAGGGAAATTTTGCAAGTTAGCATTATAGTTAGTAGCTGGAGGCTACGGTGTTTTTTTTTTTTTTATTCCTGTGGGGTCGGTGTGGATGTGTTGGTCAGGCCCTCTGTCAGTTCGCTGGTTTGTTTTTATTATCCCCAGAGAGGAGAAGTGGGTATTAGTATGGCAGGTGAAAACTGCGGATCTGTTTCAGAGAATTAAAGAGGATCCGCATGGTAATCCCGTTTCTTTAAGAATCCTTTGCTTCAGGAGCTGGGAATCCACCATGGTTCTATATACTTCTCTATGCGTGGGCACAGGAAACTGGCTTGTTCCAAGAAGTATGCCTCAGAGCTTTTCAATTAACCAGTATGTTGAAAATCCTTTGCAGGTTTTCAGCGTTTCACCAATTGTGATAACGTGTGTATGTGCCTACTGAAACCAAATATGGCTGCTACGGACATAACTATGCTGAGGCGTAGCTGACTTGGTGTTGCCTATTTTTGTCAGTGGAGACTGACAAGAAGCCATTCTTCTAAGTATCATCCCACCATCATTTCTCCATTGTTTAAAAATGCAGGGAAAGTTTGCAAATTGGCATTATAATTAGTAGCTGGAGGGTACTTTTTTGTTTTGTGGGGTCGGTCAGGATGGGTGTTCAGGCCCTCTGTCAGATCGCTGGTTTGTTTTTATTATCCCCAGAGAAGAGAAGTGGGCATGTGTTTGGCAGGTGAAAAGGGCGGATTCTGTTTCAGAGAATTAACGATGATCCCCATGGTCATCCCATTCCTTTAATAATCCTTTACTTCATCAGCTGGAAATCCACCATGGTTCTATATACTCCTCTTTGCGTCTGAACAGGTAACTGGCTTGTTCCAAGAAGTATGCCGCAGAGCTTTTCAATTAACCAGTACGTTGAAAATTATTTGCAGGTGTTCAGCGTTTCACCATAATTGTGATAACGTTTGTTTGTGCCTCCTGAAACCCAAGAAGGCTGCGACGCACATAACTATGCTGAGGCATAGCTGACTTGGTTTTGCCTATTTTTGTTAGTGGAGACTGACAAGAATGCATTCTTCTAAGTATCACCTCACCATCATTTTTCCATTGTTTAAAAATGCAGGAAGTTTTGCAAGTTAGCATTATAATTAGTAGCTGGAGGCTACGGTGTTTTTTTTTTTTTTTCCTGTGGGGTCGGTGTGGATGTGTTGGTCAGGCCTTCTGTCAGTTCGCTGGTTTGTTTTTATTATCCCCAGAGAGGAGAAGGGGGTATTAGTATGGCAGGTGAAAACTGCGGATCTGTTTCAGAGAATTAAACAGGATCCGCATGGTAATCCCGTTTCTTTAAGAATCCTTTGCTTCATGAGCTGGGAATCCACCATGGTTCTATATACTTCTCTATGCGTGGGCACAGGAAACTGGCTTGTTCCAAGAAGTATGCCTCAGAGCTTTTCAATTAACCAGTATGTTGAAAATCCTTTGCAGGTTTTCAGCGTTTCACCAATTGTGATAACGTGTGTATGTGCCTACTGAAACCAAATATGGCTGCTACGGACATAACTGTGCTGAGGCGTAGCTGACTTGGTGTTGCCTATTTTTGTCAGTGGAGACTGACAAGAAGCCATTCTTCTAAGTATCATCCCACCACCATTTTTCCCTTGTTTTAAAATACAGGGAAATTTTGCAAGTTAGCATTATAATTAGTAGCTGGAGGTTACGGTTTTTTCTTTTTTTTGTGTGGTCGATGTGGATGGTGGGGTCAGGCCCTCTGTCAGTTCGCTGGTTAGTTTTTATTATCCCCAGAGAGGAGAAGTGGGCATGTGTTTGGCAGGTGAAAAGGGCGGATTCTGTTTCAGAGAATTAACGATGATCCCCATGGTCATCCCGTTCCATTAATAATCCTTTACTTCATCAGCTGGAAATCCACCATGGTTCTCTATACTCTTCTTTGTGTGTGAACAGGTAACTGGCTTGTTCCAAGAAGTATGCCGCAGAGCTTTTCAATTAACCAGTACGTTGAAAATTATTTGCAGGTTTTCAGCGTTTCACCATAATTGTGATAACGTTTGTTTGTGCCTCCTGAAACCCAAGAAGGCTGCGACGGACATAACTATGCTGAGGCATAGCTGACTTGGTTTTGCCTATTTTTGTTAGTGGAGACTGACAAGAATCCATTCTTCTAAGTATCATCTCACCACCATTTTTCCATTGTTTAAAAATGCAGGAAAGTTTGCAAGTTAGCATTATAATTAGTACCTGGAGGCTACGGTGTTTTTTTTTTTTTTTTTTTTTTCCTATAGGGGCGGTGTGGATGTGTTGGTCAGGCCTTCTGTCAGTTCGCTGGTTTGTTTTTATTATCCCCAGAGAGGAGAAGGGGGTATTAGTATGGCAGGTGAAAACTGCGGATCTGTTTCAGAGAATTAAACAGGATCCGCATGGTAATCCCGTTTCTTTAAGAATCCTTTGCTTCAGGAGCTGGGAATCCACCATGGTTCTGTATACTTCTCTATGCGTGGGCACAGGAAACTGGCTTGTTCCAAGAAGTATGCCTCAGAGCTTTTCAATTAACCAGTATGTTGAAAATCCTTTGCAGGTTTTCAGCGTTTCACCAATTGTGATAACGTGTGTATGTGCCTACTGAAACCAAATATGGCTGCTACGGACATAACTGTGCTGAGGCGTAGCTGACTTGGTGTTGCCTATTTTTGTCAGTGGAGGCTGACAAGAAGCCATTCTTCTAAGTATCATCCCACCATCATTTCTCCATTGTTTAAAAATGCAGGGAAAGTTTGCAAATTGGCATTATAATTAGTAGCTGGAGGGTACTTTTTTGTTTTGTGGGGTCGGTCAGGATGGGTATTCAGGCCCTCTGTCAGATCGCTGGTTTGTTTTTATTATCCCCAGAGAAGAGTAGTGGGCATGTGTTTGGCAGGTGAAAAGGGCGGATTCTGTTTCAGAGAATTAACGATGATCTCCATGGTCATCCCGTTCCTTTAATAATCCTTTACTTCATCAGCTGGAAATCCACCAGGGTTCTATATACTGCTCTTTGCGTGGGAACAGGTAACTGGCTTGTTCCAAGAAGTATGCCGCAGAGCTTTTCAATTAACCACTACGTTGAAAATTATTTGCAGGTGTTCAGCGTTTCACCATAATTATGATAACGTGTGTTTGTGTCTCCTGAAACCCAAGAAGGCTGCGACGGACATAACTATGCTGAGGAGTAGCTGACTTGGTGTTGCCTATTTTTGTTAGTGGAGACTGACAAGAAGCCATTCTTCTAAGTATCATCCCACCACCATTTTTCCATTGTTTTAAAATGCAGGGAAATTTTGCAAGTTAGCATTATAATTAGTGGCTGGAGGGTACGTTTTTTTTTTTTGTGTGTGTGGTCGATGTGGATGGGGGGGTCAGGCCCTCTGTCAGTTCGCTGTTTAGTTTTTATTATCCCCAGAGAGGAGAAGTGGGCATGTGTTTGGCAGGTGAAAAGGGCGGATTCTGTTTCAGAGAATTAACGATGATCCCCATGGTCATCCCGTTCCTTTAATAATCCTTTACTTCATCAGCTGGAAATCCACCATGGTTCTATATACTCCTCTTTGCGTGGGAACAGGTAACTGCCTTGTTCCAAGAAGTATGCCTCAGAGCTTTTCAATTAACCAGTATGTTGAAAATCCTTTTCAGGTTTTCAGCGTTTCACCATAATTGTGATAACGTGTGTATGTGCCTAGTGAAACCAAATATGGCTGCTACGGACATAACTATGCTGAGGCGTAGCTGACTTGGTGTTGCCTATTTTTGTCAGTGGAGACTGACAAGAAGCCATTCTTCTAAGTATCATCCCACCATCATTTCTCCATTGTTTAAAAATGCAGGGAAATTTTGCAAATTGGCATTATAATTAGTAGCTGGAGGGTACCTTTTTGTTTTGTGGGGTCAGTCAGGATGGGTGTTCAGGCCCTCTGTCAGATCGCTGGTTTGTTTTTATTATCCCCAGAGAAGAGTAGTGGGCATGTGTTTGGCAGGTGAAAAGTGCGGATTCTGTTTCAGAGAATTAAACAGGATCCCCATGGTCATCTCATTCCTTTAAGAATCCTTTGCTTCATCAGCTGGGATTCCACCATGTTTCTATATACTCCTCTATGCGTGGGCACAGGTACCTGGCTTGTTCCAAGAATTATGCTGGAGAGTTTTCAAATTAACCAGTACGTTGAAAATTATTTGCAGGTTTTCAGCGTTTCACCATAATTTTGATAACGTTTGTATGTCCCTCCTGAAACCCAAGAAGGCTGCGACGGACATAACTATGCTGAGGAGTAGCTGACTTGGTGTTGCCTATTTTTGTTAGTGGAAACAGACAAGAAGACATTCTTCTAAGTATTATCCCACCACCATTTTTCCATTGTTTTAAAATGCAGGGAAATTTTGCAAGTTAGCATTATAATTAGTAGCTGGAGGGTACGTTTTTTATTGTATGTGTGGTCGATGTGGATGGTGGGGGTCAGGCCCTCTGTCAGTTCGATGGTTAGTTTTTATTATTCCCAGAGAGGAGAAGTGGGCATGTGTTTGGCAGGTGAAAAGGGCAGATTCTGTTTCAGAGAATTAAAGATGATCCCCATGGTCATCCCGTTCCTTTAATAATCCTTTACTTCATCAGCTGGAAATCCACCATGGTTCTATATACTCCTCTTTGCGTGGGAACAGGTAACTGGCTTGTTCCAAGAGGTATGCCGCAGAGCTTTTCAATTAACCACTACGTTGAAAATTATTTGCAGGTGTTCAGCGTTTCACCATAATTGTGAGAACCTTTGTTTGTGCTTCCTGAAACCCAAGAAGGCTGCGACGGACATAACTATGCTGAGGAGTAGCTGACTTGGTGTTGCCTATTTTTGTTAGTGGAGACTGACAAGAAGCCATTCTTCTAAGTATCATCCCACCACCATTTTTCCATTGTTTTAAAATACAGGGAAATTTTGCAAGTTAGCATTATAATTAGTAGCTGGAGGGTACGGTTTTTTCTTTTTTTTGTGTGGTCGATGTGGATGGTGGGGTCAGGCCCTTTGTCAGTTCGCTGGTTAGTTTTTATTATCCCCAGAGAGGAGAAGTGGGCATGTGTTTGGCAGGTGAAAAGGGCGGATTCTGTTTCAGAGAATTAACGATGATCCCCATGGTCATCCCGTTCCTTTAATAATCCTTTACTTCATCAGCTGGAAATCCACCATGGTTCTCTATACTCTTCTTTGCGTGGGAACAGGTAACTGGCTTGTTCCAAGAAGTATGCCGCAGAGCTTTTCAATTAACCAGTACGTTGAAAATTATTTGCAGGTTTTCAGCGTTTCACCATAATTGTGATAACGTTTGTTTGTGCCTCCTGAAACCCAAGAAGGCTGCGACGGACATAACTATGCTGAGGCGTAGCTGACTTGGTATTGCCTATTTTTGTTAGTGGAGACTGACAAGAATCCATTCTTCTAAGTATCATCTCACCACCATTTTTCCATTGTTTAAAAATGCAGGAAAGTTTGCAAGTTAGCATTATAATTAGTAGCTGGAGGCTACGGTGTTTTTTTTTTTTTTTTTTTTTTCCTGTCGGGTCGGTGTGGATGTGTTGGTCAGGCCCTCTGTCAGTTCGCTGGTTTGTTTTTATTATCCCCAGAGAGGAGAAGTGGGTATTAGTATGGCAGGTGAAAACTGCGGATCTGTTTCAGAGAATTAAACAGGATCCGCAGGGTAATCCCGTTCCTTTAAGTATCCTTTGCTTCATGAGCTGGGAATCCACCATGGATCTATATACTTCTCTTGCGTGGGCACAGGAAACTGGCTAGTTCCAAGAAGTATGCCTCAGAGCTTTTCAATTTACCAGTATGTTGACAATCCTTTGCAGGTTTTCAGCGTTTCACCATAATTGTGATAACGTGTGTATGTGCCTACTCAAATCAAATATGGCTGCTACGGACATAACTATACTGAGGCGTAGCTGACTTGGTGTTGCCTATTTTTGTCAGTGGAGACTGACAAGAAGCCATTCTTCTAAGTATCATCCCACCATCATTTCTCCATTGTTTAAAAATGCAGGGAAATTTTGCAAATTGGCATTATAATTAGTAGCTGGAGGGTACTTTTTTGTTTTGTGGGGTCGGTCAGGATGGGTGTTCAGGCCCTCTGTCAGATCGCTGGTTTGTTTTTATTATCCCCAGAGAAGAGTAGTGGGCATGTGTTTGGAAGGTTAAAAGTGCGGATTCTGTTTCAGAGAATTAACAATGATCCCCATGGTCATCCCGTTCCTTTAATAATCCTTTACTTCATCAGCTGGAAATCCACCATGGTTCTATATACTCCTCTTTGCGTAGGAACAGGTAACTGGCGTGTTCCAAGAAGTATGCCGCAGAGCTTTTCAATTAACCACTACGTTGAAAATTATTTGCAGGTGTTCAGCGTTTCACCATAATTGTGATAACGTTTGCTTGTGCCTCCTGAAACCCAAGAAGGCTGCGACGGACATAACTATGCTGAGGCGTAGCTGACTTGGTTTTGCCTATTTTTGTTAGTGGAGACTGACAAGAATCCATTCTTGTAAGTATCATCTCACCATCATTTTTCCATTGTTTAAAAATGCAGGGAAATTTTGCAAGTTAGCATTATAATTAGTAGCTGGAGGCTACGGTGTTTTTTTTTTTTTTTCCTGTGCCGTCGGTGTGGATGTGTTGGTCAGGCCCTCTGTCAGTTCGCTGGTTTGTTTTTATTATCCCCAGAGAGGAGAAGTGGGTATTAGTATGGCAGGTGAAAACTGCGGATCTGTTTCAGAGAATTAAACAGGATCCGCATGGTAATCCCGTTCCTTTAAGAATCCTTTGCTTCATGAGCTGGGAATCCACCATGGTACTATATACTCCTCTTTGCGTGGGAACAGGTAAGTGGCGTGTTCCAAGAAGTATGCCTCAGAGCTTTTCAATTAACCAGTATGTTGAAAATCCTTTTCAGGTTTTCAGCGTTTCACCATAATTGTGATAACGTGTGTATGTGCCTACTGAAACCAAATATGGCTGCTACGGACATAACTATGCTGAGGCGTAGCTGACTTGGTGTTGCCTATTTTTGTCAGTGGAGACTGACAAGAAGCCATTCTTCTAAGTATCATCCCACCATCATTTCTCCATTGTTTAAAAATGCAGGGAAATTTTGCAAATTGGCATTATAATTAGTAGCTGGAGGGTACTTTTTTGTTTTGTGGGGTCGGCCAGGATGGGTGTTCTGGCCCTCTGTCAGATCGCTGGTTTGTTTTTATTATCCCCAGAGAAGAGTAGTGGGCATGTGTTTGGCAGGTGAAAAGTGCGGATTCTGTTTCAGAGAATTAAACAGGATCTGCATGGTCATCTCATTCCTTTAAGAATCCTTTGCTTCATCAACTGGGATTCCACCATGTTTCTATATACTCCTCTATGCGTGGGCACAGGTACCTGGCTTGTTCCAAGAATTATGCTGGAGAGTTTTCAAATTAACCAGTACGTTGAAAATTATTTGCAGGTTTTCAGCGTTTCACCATAATTTTGATAACGTTTGTATGTCCCTCCTGAAACCCAAGAAGGCTGCGACGGACATAACTATGCTGAGGAGTAGCTGACTTGGTGTTGCCTATTTTTGTTAGTGGAGACAGACAAGAAGCCATTCTTCTAAGTATGATCCCACCACCATTTTTCCATTGTTTTAAAATGCAGGGAAATTTTGCAAGTTAGCATTATAATTAGTAGCTGGAGGGTACGGTTTTTTTTTTTGTGTGTGTGTGGTCGATGTGGATGGGGGGGGGGTCAGGCCCTCTGTCAGTTCGCTGGTTAGTTTTTATTATCCCCAGAGAGGAGAAGTGGGCATGTGTTTGGCAGGTAAAAAGGGCGGATTCTGTTTCAGAGAATTAACGATGATCCTCATGGTCATCCCGTTCCTTTAATAATCCTTTACTTCATCAGCTGGAAATCCACCATGGTTCTCTATACTCCTCTTTGCGTGGGAACAGGTAACTGCCTTGTTCCAAGAAGTATGCCGCAGAGCTTTTCAATTAACCACTACGTTGAAAATTATTTGCAGGTGTTCAGCGTTTCACCATAATTGTGATAACCTTTGTTTGTGCCTCCTGAAACCCAAGAAGGCTGCGACGGACATAACTATGTTGAGGAGTAGCTGACTTGGTGTTGCCTATTTTTGTTAGTGGAGACTGACAAGAAGCCATTCTTCTAAGTATCATCCCACCACCATTTTTCCATTGTTTTAAAATGCAGGGAAATTTTGCAAGTTAGCATTATAATTAGTAGCTGGGGGGTACGGTTTTTTTTTTTTTGTGTGGTCGATGTGGATGGTGGGGGTCAGGCCTCTCTCAGTTCGCTGGTTAGTTTTTGTTATCCCCAGAGCGGAGAAGTGGGCATGTTTTTGGCAGGTGAAAAGGGCGGATTCTGTTTCAGAGAATTAACGATGATCCCCATGGTCATCCCGTTCCTTTAATAATCCTTTACTTCATCAGCTGGAAATCCACCATGGTTCTATATACTCCTCTTTGCGTGGGAACAGGTAACTGCCTTGTTCCAAGAAGTATGCCGCAGAGCTTTTCAATTAACCACTACGTTGAAAATTATTTGCAGGTGTTCAGCGTTTCACCATAATAGTGATGACGTGTCTTTGTGCCTCCTGAAACCCAAGAAGGCTGCGACGGACATAACTATGCTGAGGAGTAGCTGACTTGCTGTTGCCTATTTTTGTTAGTGGAGACTGACAAGAAGCCATTCTTCTAAGTATCATCCCACCACCACTTTTCCATTATTTTAAAATGCACGGATATTATGCAAGTTAGCATTATAATTAGTAGCTGGAGGGTACGGTTTTTTTTTTTTTTTGTGTGTGGTCGATGTGGATGGGGGGGTCAGGCCCTCTGTCAGTTCGCTGGTTAGTTTTTATTATCCCCAGAGAAGAGAAGTGGGCATGTGTTTGGCAGGTGAAAAGGGCGGATTCTGTTTCTGAGAATTAACGATGATCCCCATGGTCGTCCCGTTCCTTTAATAATCCTTTACTTGATCAGCTGGAAATCCACCATGGTTCTATATACTCCTCTTTGCGTGGGAACAGGTAACTGGCTTGTTCCAAGAAGTATGCCGCAGAGCTTTTCAATTAACCAGTATGTTGTCAATCCTTTGCAGGTTTTCAGCGTTTCAACATAATTGTGATAACGTGTGTATGTGCCTACTGAAACCAAATATGGCTGCTAAGGACATAACTATGCTGAGGCGTAGCTTACTTGGTGTTGGCTATTTTTGTCAGTGGAGACTGACAAGAAGCCATTCTTCTAAGTATCATCCCACCATCATTTCTCCATTGTTTAAAAATGCAGGGAAATTTTGCAAATTGGCATTATAATTAGTAGCTGGAGGGTACTTTTTTGTTTTGTGGGGACGGTCAGGATGGGTGTTCAGGCCCTCTGTCAGATCGCTGGTTTGTTTTTATTATCCCCAGAGAAGAGTAGTGGGCATGTGTTTGGCAGGTGAAAAGTGCGGATTCTGTTTCAGAGAATTAAACAGGACCCGCATGGTCATCTCATTCCTTTAAGAATCCTTTGCTTCATCAGCTGGGATTCCACCATGTTTCTATATACTCCTCTATGCGTGGGCACAGGTACCTGGCTTGTTCCAAGAAGTATGCTGGAGAGTTTTCATATTAACCAGTACGTTGAAAATTATTTGCAGGTGTTCAGCGTTTCACCATAATTTTGATAACGTGTGTATGTCCCTCCTGAAACCCAAGAAGGCTGCGACGGACATAACTATGCTGAGGAGTAGCTGACTCGGTGTTGCCTATTTTTGTTAGTGGAGACAGACAAGAAGCCATTCTTCTAAGTATGATCCCACCACCATTTTTCCATTGTTTTAAAATGCAGGGAAATTTTGCAAGTTAGCATTATAATTAGTAGCTGGATGGTACGGTTTTTTTTTTCTGTGTGGTCGATGTGGATGGGGGGGGGTCAGGCCCTCTGTCAGTTCGCTGGTTACTTTTTATTATCGCCAGAGAGGAGAAGTGGGCATGTGTTTGGCAGGTGAAAAGGGCGGATTCTGTTTCAGAGAATTAACGATGATCCCCATGGTCATCCCGATCCTTTAATAATCCTTTACTTCATCAGCTGGAAATCCACCATGGTTCTATATACTCCTCTTTGCGTGGGAACAGGTAACTGGCTAGTTCCAAGAAGTATGCCGCAGAGCTTTTCAATTAACCACTACGTTGAAAATTATTTGCAGGTGTTCAGCGTTTCACCATCATTGTGATAACGTGTGTTTGTGCCTCCTGAAAGCCAAGAAGGCTGCGACGGACATAACTATGCTGAGGCGTAGCTGACTTGGTTTTGCCTATTTTTGTTAGTGGAGACTGACAAGAAGCCATTCTTCTAAATATCATCCCACCATCATTTCTCCATTGTTTAAAAATGCAGGAAAGTTTTGCAAGTTAGCATTATAATTAGTAGCTGGAGGCTACGATGTATTTTTTTTTTTTTCCTGTGGAGTCGGTGTGGATGTGTGGGTCAGGCCCTCTGTCAGTTCTCTGGTTTGTTTTTATTATCCCCAGAGAGGAGAAGTGGGTATTAGTATGGCAGGTGAAAACTGCGGATCTGTTTCAGAGAATTAAACAAGATCCGCATGGTAATCCTGTTCCTTTAAGAATCCTTTGCTTCATGAGCTGGGAATCCACCATGGTTCTATATACTTGTCTATGCGTGGGCACAGGAAACTGGCTAGTTCCAAGAAGTATGCCTCAGAGCTTTTCAATTAACCAGTATGTTGAAAATCCTTTGCAGGTTTTCAGCGTTTCACCATAATTGTGATAACGTGTGTATGTGCCTACTGAAACCAAATATGGCTGCTACGGACATAACTATGCTGAGGCGTAGCTGACTTGGTGTTGCCTATTTTTGTCAGTGGAGACTGACAAGAAGCCATTCTTCTAAATATCATCCCACCATCATTTCTCCATTGTTTAAAAATGCAGGGAAATTTTGCAAATTGGCATTATAATTAGTAGCTGGAGGGTACTTTTTTGTTGTGTGGGGTCGGTCAGGATGGGTGTTCATGCCCTCTCTCAGATAGCTGGTTTGTTTTTATTATCCCCAGAGAAGAGTAGTGGGCATGTGTTTGGCAGGTGAAAAGTGCGGATTCCGTTTCAGAGAATTAAACAGGATCCGCATGGTCATCTCATACCTTTAAGAATCCTTTGCTTCATCAGCTGGGATTCCACCATGTTTCTATATACTCCTCTATGCGTGGGCACAGGTACCTGGCTTGTTCCAAGAATTGTGCTGGAGAGTTTTCAAATTAACCAGTACGTTGAAAATTATTTGCAGGTGTTCAGCGTTTCACCATAATTTTGATAACGTTTGTTTGTGCCTCCTGAAACCTAAGAAGGCTGCGATGGACATAACTTTGCTGAGGAGTAGCTGACTTGGTGTTGCCTATTTTTGTTAGTGGAGACTGACAAGAAGCCATTCTTCTAAGTATGATCCCACCACCATTTTTCCATTGTTTTAAAATGCAGGGAAATTTTGCAAGTTAGCATTATAATTAGTAGCTGGAAGGTTCGGTTTTTTTTTGTGTGTGTCTCGTCGATGTGGATGGGGGGGTCAGGCCCTCTGTCAGTTCGCTGGTTAGTTTTTATTATCCCCAGAGAGGAGAAGTGGGCATGTGTTTGGCAGGTCAAAAGGGCGGATTCTTTTTCAGAGAATTAACGATGATCCCCATGGTCATCCCGTTCCTTTAATAATCCTTTACTTCATCAACTGGAAATCCACCATCGTTCTATATACTTCTCTTTGCGTGGGAAAAGGTAACTGGCTTGTTCCAAGAAGTATACCGCAGAGCTTTTCAATTAACCACTACGTTGAAAATTATTTGCAGGTGTTCAGCGTTTCACCATAATTGTGATAACGTGTGTTTGTGCCTCCTGAAACCCAAGAAGGCTGCGAAGGACATAACTATGCTGAGGAGTAGCTGACTTGGTATTGCCTATTTTTGTTAGCGGTGACAGACAAGAAGCCATTCTTCTAAGTATCGTCCCACCACCATTTTTCCATTGTTTTAAAATGCAGGGAAATTTTGCAAGTTAGCATTATAATTAGTAGCTGGAGGGTACGGTTTTTTTTTGTGTGGTCGATGTGGGTGGTGGGGGTCAGGCCCTCTGTCACTTCGCTGGTTAGTTTTTATTATCCCCAGAGAGGAGAAGTGGGCATGTGTTTGGCAGGTGAAAAGGGCGGATTCTGTTTCAGAGAATTAACGATGATCCCCATGGTCATCCCGTTCCTTTAATAATCCTTTACTTCATCAGCTGGACATCCACCATGGTTCTATATACTCCTCTTTGCGTGGGAACAGGTAACTGCCTTGTTCCAAGAAGTATGCTGCAGAGCTTTTCAATTAACCAGTACGTTGAAAATTATTTGCAGGTGTTCAGCGTTTCACCATAATTGTGATAACGTTTGTTTGTGCCTCCTCAAACGCAAGAATGCTGCGATGGACATAACTATGCTGAGGCGTAGCTGACTTGGTTTTGCCTATTTTTGTTAGTGGAGACTGACAAGAATCCATTCTTCTAAGTATCATCTCACCATCATTTTTCCATTGTTTAAAAATGCAGGAAAGTTTTGCAAGTTAGCATTATAATTAGTAGCTGGAGGCTACGGTGTTTTCTTTTTTTTTTTTTCCTGTGGGATCGGTGTGGATGTGTTGGTCAGGCCCCCTGTCAGTTCGCTGGTTTGTTTTTATTATCCCCAGAGAGGAGAAGTGGGTATTAGTATGGCAGGTGAAAACTGCGGATCTGTTTCAGAGAATTAAACAGGATCCGCATGGTAATCCCGTTCCTTTAAGAATCCTTTGCTTCATGAGCTGGGAATCCACCATGGTTCTATATACTTGTCTATGCATGGGCACAGGAAACTGGCTAGTTCCAAGAAGTATGCCTCAGATCTTTTCAATTAACCAGTATGTTGACAATCCTTTGCAGGTTTTCAGCGTTTCACCATAGTTGTGATAACGTGTGTATGTGCCTACTGAAACCAAATATGGCTGCTACGGACATAACTATGCTGAGGCGTAGCTGACTTGGTGTTGCCTATTTTTGTCAGTGGAGACTGACAAGAAGCCATTCTTCTAAGTATCATCCCACCATCATTTCTCCATTGTTTAAAAATGCAGGGAAATTTTGCAAATTGGCATTATAATTAGTAGCTGGAGGGTACTTTTTTGTTTTGTGGGGTCGGTCAGGATGGGTGTTCAGGCCCTCTGTCAGATCGCTGGTTTGTTTTTATTATCCCCAGAGAAGAGTAGTGGGCATGTGTTTGGCAGGTGAAAAGTGCGGATTCTGTTTCAGAGAATTAAACAGGATCCGCATGGTCATCTCATTCCTTTAAGAATCCTTTGCTTCATCAGCTGGGATTCCACCATGTTTCTATATACTCCTCTATGCGTGGGCACAGGTACCTGGCTTGGTCCAAGAATTATGCTGGAGAGTTTTCAAATTAACCAGTACGTTGAAAATTATTTGCAAGTGTTCAGCGTTTCACCATAATTTTGATAACGTTTGTATGTCCCTCCTGAAACCCAAGAAGGCTGCGACGGACATAACTATGCTGAGGAGTAGCTGACTTGGTGTTGCCTATTTTTGTCAGTGGAGACAGACAAGAAGCCATTCTTCTAAGTATCATCCCACCACCATTTTTCCATTGTTTTAAAATGCAGGGAAATTTTGCAAGTTAGCATTATAATTAGTAACTGGAGGGTACGGTTTTTTTTTTTTTGTAGTCGATGTGGATGGGGGGGGTCAGGCCCTCTGTCAGTTCGCTGGTTAGTTTTTATTATCCCCAGAGAGGAGAAGTGGGCATGTGTTTGGCAGGTGAAAAGGGCGGATTCTGTTTCAGAGAATTAATGATGATCCCCATGGTCATCCTCTTCCTTTAATAATCCTTTACTTCATCAGCTGGAAATCCACCATGGTTCTATATACTCCTCTTTGCGTGGGAACAGGTAACTGGCTTGTTCCAAGAAGTATTCCGCAGAGCTTTTCAATTAACCGCTACGTTGAAAATTATTTGCAGGTGTTCAGCGTTTCACTTAATTGTGATAACGTGTGTTTGTGCCTCCTGAAACCCAAGAAGGCTGCGACGGACATAACTATGCTGAGGAGTAGCTGACTTGGTGTTGCCTATTTTTGTTAGTGGAGACTGACAAGAAGCCATTCTTCTAAGTATCATCCCACCACCATTTTTCCATTGTTTTAAAATGCAGGGAAATTTTGCAAGTTAGCATTATAATTAGTAGCTGGAGGGTACGGTTTTTTTGTTTTTGCGGTCGATGTGGATGGTGGGGATCAGGCCCTCTGTCAGTTCGCTGGTTAGTTTTAATTATCCCCAGAGAGGAGAAGTGGGCATGTGTTTGGCAGGTGAAAAGGGCGGATTCTGTTTCAGAGAATTAACGATGATCCCCGTGGTCATCCTGTTCCTTTAATAATCCTTTACTTCATCAGCTGGAAATCCAGCATGGTTCTATATACTCCTCTTTTCGTGGGAACAGGTAACTGGCTTGTTCCAAGAAGTATGCCGCAGAGCTTTTCAATTAACCAGTACGTTGAATATTATTTGCAGGTGTTCAGCGTTTCACCATCATTGTGATAACGTGTGTTTGTGCCTCCTGAAAGCCAAGAAGGCTGCGACGGACATAACTATGCTGAGGCGTAGCTGACTTGGTTTTGCCTATTTTTGTTAGTGGAGACTGACAAGAAGCCATTCTTCTAAATATCATCCCACCACCATTTTTCCATTGTTTTAAAATGCAGGGAAATTTTGCAAGTTAGCATTATAATTAGTAGCTGGAGGCTACGATGTTTTTTTTTTTTTTTTTCCTGTGGGGTCGGTGTGGATGTGTTGGTCAGGCCCTCTGTCAGTTCCCCGGTTGGCTTTTATTATCACCAGAGAGGAGAAGTGGGTATTAGTATGGCAGGTGAAAACTGCGGATCTGTTTCAGAGAATTAAACAGGATCCGCATGGTAATCCCGTTCCTTTAAGAATCCTTTGCTTCATGAGCTGGGAATCCACCATGGTTCTATATACTTGTCTATGCGTGGGCACAGGAAACTGGCTAGTTCCAAGAAGTATGCCTCAGAGCTTTTCAATTAACCAGTATGTTGACAATCCTTTGCAGGTTTTCAGCGTTTCACCATAATTGTGATAACGTGTGTATGTGCCTACTGAAACCAAATATGGCTGCTACGGACATAACTATGCTGAGGCGTAGCTGACTTGGTGTTGCCTATTTTTGTCAGTGGAGACTGACAAGAAGCCATTCTTCTAAGTATCATCCCACCATCATTTCTCCATTGTTTAAAAATGCAGGGAAATTTTGCAAATTGGCATTATAATTAGTAGCTGGAGGGTACTTTTTTGTTTTGTGGGGTCGGTCAGGATGGGTGTTCAGGCCCTCTGTCAGATCGCTGGTTTGTTTTTATTATCCCCAGAGAAGAGTAGTGGGCATGTGTTTGGCAGGTGAAAAGTGCGGATACTGTTTCAGAGAATTAAACAGGATCCGCATGGTCATCTCATTCCTTTAAGAATCCTTTGCTTCATCAGCTGGGATTCCACCATGTTTCTATATACTCCTCTATGCGTGGGCACAGGTACCTGGCTTGGTCCAAGAATTATGCTGGAGAATTTTCAAATTAACCAGTACGTTGAAAACTATTTGCAGGTGTTCAGCGTTTCACCATAATTTTGATAACGTTTGTATGTCCCTCCTGAAACCCAAGACGGCTGCGACGGACATAACTATGCTGAGGAGTAGCTGACTTGGTGTTGCCTATTTTTGTTAGTGGAGACAGACAAGAAGCCATTCTTCTAAGTACGATCCCACCACCATTTTTCCATTGTTTTAAAATGCAGGGAAATTTTGCAAGTTAGCATTATAATTAGTAGCTGGAGGGTACGTTTTTTTTTTTGTGTGTGTGGTCGATGTGGATGGGGGGGTCAGGCCCTCTGTCAGTTCCCCGGTTGGTTTTTATTATCCCCAGAGAGGAGAAGTGGGCATGTGTTTGGCAGGTGAAAAGGGCGGATTGTGTTTCAGAGAATTAACGATGATCCCCATGGTCATCCCGTTCCTTTAATAATCCTTTACTTCATCAGCTGGAAATCCACCATGGTTCTATATACTCCTCTTTGCGTGGGAACAGGTAAGTGGCTTGTTCCAAGAAGTATGCCCCAGAGCTTTCCAATTAACCACTACGTTGAAAATTATTTGCAGGTGTTCAGCGTTTCACCATAATTGTGAGAACCTTTGTTTGTGCCTCCTGAAACCCTAGAAGGCTGCGACGGACATAACTATGCTGAGGAGTAGCTGACTTGGTGTTGCCTATTTTTGTTAGTGGAGACTGACAAGAATCCATTCTTGTAAGTATCATCTCACCATCATTTTTCCATTATTTAAAAATGCAGGAAAATTTTGCAAGTTAGCAATATAATTAGTAGCTGGAGGCTACGGTGTTTTTTTTTTTTTTTTCCTGTGGGTCGGTGTGGATGTGTTGGTCAGGCCCTCTGTCAGTTCCCCGGTTGGTTTTTATTATCCCCAGAGAGG
This sequence comes from Eulemur rufifrons, assembly GCF_041146395.1. Classification (NCBI taxonomy): domain Eukaryota; kingdom Metazoa; phylum Chordata; class Mammalia; order Primates; family Lemuridae; genus Eulemur; species Eulemur rufifrons. Next base: position 1,317,015 of record NW_027182828.1, on the reverse strand, counting down.
AGAAGTGGGTATTAGTATGGCAGGTGAAAACTGCGGATCTCTTTCAGAGAATTAAACAGGATCCGCATGGTAATCCCGTTCCTTTAAGAATCCTTTGCTTCATGAGCTGGGAATCCACCATGGTTCTCTATACTCCTCTTTGCGTGGGAAAAGGTAACTGGCTTGTTCCAAGAAGTATACCGCAGAGCTTTTCATTTAACCACTACGTTGAAAATTATTTGCAGGTGTTCAGCGTTTCACCATAATTGTGAGAACCTTTGTTTGTGCCTCCTGAAACCCAAGAAGGCTGCGACGGACATAACTATGCTGAGGAGTAGCTGACTTGGTGTTGCCTATTTTTGTTAGTGGAGATTGACAAGAAGCCATTCTTTAAGTATCATCCCACCACCATTTTTCCATTGTTTTAAAATGCAGGGAAATTTTGCAAGTTAGCTTTATCATTAGTAGCTGGAGGGTACGGTTTTTTTTGTGTGTGTGGTCGAGGTGGATGGGGGGGGTCAGGCCCTCTGTCAGTTCGCTGGTTAGTTTTTATTATCCCCAGAAAGGAGAAGTGGGCATGTGTTTGGCAGGTGAAAAGGGCGGATTCTGTTTCAGAGAATTAACGATGATCCCCATGGTAATCCCGTTCCTTTAATAATCCTTTACTTCATCAGCTGGAAATCCACCATGGTTCTCTATACTCCTCTTTGCGTGGGAACAGGTAACTGCCTTGTTCCAAGAAGTATGCCGCAGAGCTTTTCAATTAACCACTACGTTGAAAATTATTTGCAGGTGTTCAGCGTTTCACCATAATTGTGAGAACCTTTGTTTGTGCCTCCTGAAACCCAAGAAGGCTGCGACGGACATAACTATGCTGAGGAGTAGCTGACTTGGTGTTGCCTATTTTTGTTAGTGGAGACTGACAAGAAGCCATTCTTCTAAGTATCATCCACCACCATTTTTCCATTGTTTAAAAATGCAGGGAAATTTTGCAAGTTAGCATTATAATTAGTAGCTGGAGGCTACGGTGTTTTTTTTTTTTTTTCCTGTGGGGTAGGTGTGGATGTGTTGGTCAGGCCCTCTGTCAGTTCCCCGGTTGGTTTTTATTATCCCCAGAGAGGAGAAGTGGGTATTAGTATGGAGGTGAAAACTGCGGATCTGTTTCAGAGAATTAAACAGGATCCGCATGGTAATCCCGTTCCTTGAAGAATCCTTTGCTTCATGAGCTGGGAATCCACCATGGTTCTATATACTTGTCTATGCGTGGGCACAGGAAACTGGCTAGTTCCAAGAAGTATGCCTCAGAGCTTTTCAATTAACCAGTATGTTGACAATCCTTTGCAGGTTTTCAGCGTTTCACCAAAATTGTGATAACGTGTGTATGTGCCTACTTAAACCAAATATGGCTGCTACGGACATAACTATGCTGAGGCGCAGCTGACTTGGTGTTGCCTATTTTTGTCAGTGGAGACTGACAAGAAGCCATTCTTCTAAGTATCATCCCACCATCATTTCTCCATTGTTTCAAAATGCAGGGAAATTTTGCAAATTGGCATTATAATTAGTAGCTGGAGGGTACTTTTTTGTTTTGTGGGTTCGGTCAGGATGGGTGTTCAGGCCCTCTGTCAGATCGCTGGTTTGTTTTTATTGTCTCCAGAGAAGTGTAGTGGGCATGTGTTTGGCAGGTGAATAGGGCGGTTTCTGTTTCAGAGAATTAACGATGATCCCCATGATCATCCCGTTCCTTTAATAATCCTTTACTTCATCAGCTGGAAATCCACCATGGTTCTCTATACACCTCTTTGCGTGGGAACAGGTAACTGCCTTGTTCCAAGAAGTATGCCGCAGAGCTTTTCAATTAACCACTACGTTGAAAATTATTTGCAGGTGTTCAGCGTTTTACCATAATTGTGAGAACCTTTGTTTGTGCCTCCTGAAACCCTAGAAGGCTGCAACGGACATAACTATGCTGAGGAGTAGCTGACTTGGTGTTCCCTATTTTTGTTAGTGGAGACTGACAAGAAGCCATTCTTCTAAGTATCATCCCACCACCATTTTTCCATTGTTTTAAAATGCAGGGAAATTTTGCAAGTTAGCATTATAATTAGTAGCTGGAGGGTACTTTTTTGTTTCGTGGGGTCGGTCAGGATGGGTGTTCAGGCCCTCTGTCAGATCGCTGGTTTGTTTTTATTATCCCCAGAGAAGAGTAGTGGGCATGTGTTTGTCAGGTGAAAAGTGCGGATTCTGTTTCAGAAAATTAAACAGGATCCGCATGGTCATCTCATTCCTTTAAGAATCCTTTGCTTCATCAGCTGGGATTCCACCATGTTTCTATATACTCCTCTATGCGTGGGCACAGGTACCTGGCTTGTTCCAAGAATTATGCGGGAGAGTTTTCAAATTAACCAGTACGTTGAAAATTATTTGCAGGTGTTCAGCGTTTCACCATAATTTTGATAACGTGTGTATGTCCCTCCTGAAACCCAAGAAGTCTGCGACGGACATAACTATGCTGAGGAGTAGCTGACTTGGTGTTGCCTATTTTTGTTAGTGGAGACAGACAAGAAGCCATTCTTCTAAGTATCATCCCACCACCATTTTTCCATTGTTTTAAAATGCAGGGAAATTTTGCAAGTTAGCATTATAATTAGTAGCTGGAGGGTACGGTTTTTTTTGTGTGTGTGTGGTCGATGTGGATGGGGTGGTCAGGCCCTCTGTCAGTTCGCTGGTTAGTTTTTATTATCCCCAGAGAGGAGAAGTGGGCATGTGTTTGGCAGGTGAAAAGGGCGGATTCTGTTTCAGAGAATTAACGATGATCTCCATGGTCATCCCGTTCCTTTAATAATCCTTTACTTCATCAGCTGGAAATCCACCATGGTTCTATATACTCCTCTTTGCGTGGGAACAGGTAACTGGCTTGTTCCAAGAAGTATGCCGCAGAGCTTTTCAATTAACCACTACGTTGAAAATTATTTGCAGGTGTTCAGCGTTTCACCATAATTGTGATAACGTTTGTTTGTGACTCCTGAAACCCAATAAGGCTGCGATGGACATAGCTATGCTGAGGAGTAGCTGACTTGGTGTTGCCTATTTTTGTTAGTGGAGACTGACAAGAAGCCATTCTTCTAAGTCTCATCCCACCACCATTTTTCCATTGTTTTAAAATGCAGGGAAATTTTGCAAGTTAGCATTATAATTAGTAGCTGGAGGGTACGGTTTTTTTTTTGTGTGTGGTCGATGTGGATGGTGGGGGTCAGGCCCTCTGTCAGTTCGCTGGTTAGTTTTTATTATCCCCAGAGAGGAAAAGTGGGCATGTGTTTGGCAGGTGAAAAGGGCGGTTTCTGTTTCAGAGAATTAACGATGATCCCCATGGTCATCCCGTTCCTTTAATAATCCTTTACTTCATCAGCTGGAAATCCACCATGGTTCTCTATACTCCTCTTTGCGTGGGAACAGGTAACTGCCTTGTTCCAAGAAGTATGCCGCAGAGCTTTTCAATTAACCACTACGTTGAAAATTATTTGCAGGTGTTCAGGGTTTCACCATAATTGTGATAACGTTTGTTTGTGCCTCCTGAAACCCAAGAAGGCTGCGATGGACATAGCTATGCTGAGGATAGCTGACTTGGTGTTGCCTATTTTTGTTAGTGGAGACTGACAAGAAGCCATTCTTCTAAGTATCATCCCACCACCATTTTTCCATTGTTTTAAAATGCAGGGAAATTTTGCAAGTTAGCATTATAATTAGTAGCTGGAGGGTACGGTTTTTTTTTGTGTGTGTGGTCGATGTGGATGGGAGTTCAGGCCCTCTGTCAGTTCGCTGGTTAGTTTTTATTATCCCCAGAGAGGAGAAGTGGGCATGTGTTTGGCAGGTGAAAAGGGCGGATTCTGTTTCAGAGAATTAACGATGAGCCCCATGGTCATCCTGATCCTTTAATAATCCTTTACTTCATCAGCTGGAAATCCACCATGGTCCTATATACTCCTCTTTGCATGGGAACAAGTAACTGGCTTGTTCCAAGAAGTATGCCGCAGAGCTTTTCCATTAACCAGTACGTTGAAAATTATTTGCAGGTGTTCAGCGTTTCACCATAATTGTGATAACGTTTGTTTATGCCTCCTGAAACCCAAGAAGGCTGCGACGGACATAACTATCCTGAGGTGTAGCTGACTTCGTTTTGCCTATTTTTGTTAGTGGAGACTGACAAGAATCCATTCTTCTAAGTATCATCTCACCATCATTTTTCCATTGTTTAAAAATCCAGGAAAGTTTTGCAAGTTAGCATTATAATTAGTAGCTGGAGGCTATGGTGTTTTTTTTTTTTTTTTTTTTCCTGTGGGGTCGGTGTGGATGTGTTGGTCAGGCCCTCTGTCAGTTCGCTGGTTAGTTTTTATTATCCCCAGAGAGGAGAAGTGGGCATGTGTTTTGCAGGTGAAAAGGGCAGATTCTGTTTCAGAGAATTAACGATGATCACCATGGTCATCCCGTTCCTTTAATAATCCTTTACTTCATCAGCTGGAAATCCACCATGGTTCTCTATACTCCTCTTTGCGTGGGAACAGGTAACTGCCTTGTTACAAGAAGTATGTCGCAGAGCTTTTCAATAAACCACTACATTGAAAATTATTTGCAGGTGTTCATCGTTTCACCATAATTGTGAGAACCTTTGTTTGTGCCTCCTGAAACCCAAGAAGGGTGCGACGGACATAACTATGCTGAGGAGTAGCTGACTTGGTGTTGCCTATTCTTGTTCGTGGAGACTGACAAGAAGCCATTCTTCTAAGTATCATCCCACCACCATTTTTCCATTGTTTTAAAATGCAGGGAAATTTTGCAAGTTAGCATTATAATTAGTAGCTGGAGGCTACGGTGTTTTTTTTTTTTTTTCCTGTGGGGTCGGTGTGGATGTGTTGGTCACGCCCTCTGTCAGTTCCCCGGTTGGTTTTTATTATCCCCAGAGAGGAGAAGTGGGTATTAGTATGGCAGGTGAAAACTGCGGATCTGTTTCAGAGAATTAAACAGAATCCGCATGGTAATCGCGTTCCTTTAAGAATCCTTTGCTTCATGAGCTGGGAATCCACCATGGTTCTATATACTTGTCTATGCGTGGGCACAGGAAACTGGCTAGTTCCAAGAAGTATGCCTCAGAGCTTTTCAATTAACCAGTATGTTGACAATCCTTTGCAGGTTTTCAGCGTTTCACCATAATTGTGATAACGTGTGTATGTGCCTACTGAAACCAAATATGGCTGCTACGGACATAACTATGCTGAGGCGTAGCTGACTTTGTGTTGCCTATTTTTGTCAGTGGAGACTGACAAGAAGCCATTCTTCTAAGTATCATCCCACCATCATTTCTCCATTGTTTAAAAATGCAGGGAAATTTTGCAAATTGGCATTATAATTAGTAGCTGGAGGGTACTTTTTTGTTTTGTGGGGTCGGTCAGGATGGGTGTTCAGGCCCTCTGTCAGATCGCTGGTTTGTTTTTATTATCCCCAGAGAAGAGTAGTGGGCATGTGTTTGGCAGGTGAAAAGTGCGGATTCTGTTTCAGAGAATTAAACAGGATCCCCATGGTCATCTCATTCCTTTAAGAATCCTTTGCTTCATCAGCTGGGATTCCACCATGTTTCTATATACTCCTCTATGCGTGGGCACAGGTACCTGGCTTGTTCCAAGAATTATGCTGGAGAGTTTTCAAATTAACCGGTACGTTGAAAATTATTTGCAGGTTTTCAGCGTTTCACCATAATTTTGATAACGTTTGTTTGTGCCTCCTGAAACCCAAGAAGGCGGCGACGGACATAACTATGCTGAGGAGTAGCTGACTTGGTGTTGCCTATTTTTGTTAGTGGAGACTGACAAGAAGCCATTCTTCTAAGTATCATCCCACCACCATTTTTCCATTGTTTTAAAATGCAGGGAAATTTTGCAAGTTAGCATTATAATTAGTAGCTGGAGGGTACGGTTTTTTTTTGTGTGTGTGGTCGAAGTGAATGGGGAGGGGTCAGGCCCTGTGTCAGTTCGCTGGTTAGTTTATGTTATCCCCAGAGAGGAGAAGTGGGCATGTGTTTCGCAGGTGAAAAGGGCGGATTCTGTTTCAGAGAATTAACGATGATCCCCATGGTCATCCCGTTCCTTTAATAATCCTTTACTTCATCAGCTGGAAATCCACCATGGTTCTCTATACTCCTCTTTACGTGGGAACAGGTAAGTGGCTTGTTCCAAGAAGTATGCCGCAGAGATTTTCAATTAACCACTACGTTGAAAATTATTTCCAGGTGTTCAGCGTTTCACCATAATTGTGTTAACGTGTGTTTGTGCCTCCTGAAACCCAAGAAGGCTGCGACGGACATAACTATGCTGAGGAGTAGCTGACTTGGTGTTGCCTATTTTTGTTAGTGGAGATTGACAAGAAGCCATTCTTCTAAGTATCATCCCACCACCATTTTTCCATTGTTTTAAAAGGCAGGGAAATTTTGCAAGTTAGCATTATCATTAGTAGCTGGAGGGTACGTTTTTTTTTTTGTGTGTGGTCGATGTGGATGGGGGGGTCAGGCCCTCTGTCAGTTCGCTGGTTGGTTTTTATTATCCCCAGAGAGGAGTAGTGGGCATGTGTTTCGCAGGTGAAAAGGGCGGATTCTGTTTCAGAGAATTAACGATGATCCCCATGGTCATCCTGTTCCTTTAATAATCCTTTACTTCATCAGCTGGAAATCCACCATGGTCCTATATACTCCTCTTTGCATGGGAACAAGTAACTGGCTTGTTCCAAGAAGTATGCCGCAGAGCTTTTCCATTAACCAGTACGTTGAAAATTATTTGCAGGTGTTCAGCGTTTCACCATCATTGTGATAACGTGTGTTTGTGCCTCCTGAAAGCCAAGAAGGCTGCGATGGACATAACTATGCTGAGGCGTAGCTGACTTGGTTTTGCCTATTTTTGTTAGTGGAGACTGACAAGAAGCCATTCTTCTAAATATCATCCCACCATCATTTCTTCATTGTTTAAAAATGCAGGAAAGTTTTGCAAGTTAGCATTATAATTAGTAGCTGGAGGCTACGATGTATTTTTTTTTTTTTCCTGTGGAGTCGGTGTGGATGTGTGGGTCAGGCCCTCTGTCAGTTCTCTGGTTTGTTTTTATTATCCCCAGAGAGGAGAAGTGGGTATTAGTATGGCAGGTGAAAACTGCGGATCTGTTTCAGAGAATTAAACAGGATCCGCATGGTAATCCCGTTCCTTTAAGAATCCTTTGCTTCATGAGCTGGGAATCCACCATGGTTCTATATACTTCTCTATGCGTGGGCACAGGAAACTCGCTTGTTCCAAGAAGTATGCCTCAGAGCTTTTCAATTAACCAGTATGTTGAAAATCCTTTGCAGGTTTTCAGCGTTTCAGAATAATTGTGATAACGTGTGTATGTGCCTACTGAAACCAAATATGGCTGCTACGGACATAACTATGCTGAGGCGTAGCTGACTTGGTGTTGCCTATTTTTGTCAGTGGAGACTGACAAGAAGCCATTCTTCTAAGTATCATCCCACCATCATTTCTCCATTGTTTAAAAATGCAGGGAAATTTTGCAAATTGGCATTATAATTAGTAGCTGGAGGGTACTTTTTTGTTTTGTGGGGTCGGTCAGGATGGGTGTTCAGGCCCTCCGTCAGATCGCTGGTTTGTTTTTATTATCTCCAGAGAAGAGTAGTGGGCATGTGTTTGGCAGGTGAAAAGTGCGGATTCTGTTTCAGAGAATTAAACAGGATCCGCATGGTCATCTCATTCCTTTAAGAATCCTTTGCTTCATCAGCTGGGATTCCACCATGGTTCTATATACTCCTCTTTGCGTGGGAACAGGTAACTGCCTTGTTCCAAGAAGTATGCCGCAGAGCTTTTCATTTAACCACTACGTTGAAAATTATTTGCAGGTGTTCAGCGTTTCACCATAATTGTGAGAACCTTTGTTTGTGCCTCCTGAAACCCAAGAAGGCTGCGACGGACATAACTATGCTGAGGAGTAGCTGACTTGGTGTTGCCTATTTTTGTTAGTGGAGATTGACAAGAAGCCATTCTTTAAGTATCATCCCACCACCATTTTTCCATTGTTTTAAAATGCAGGGAAATTTTGCAAGTTAGCTTTATCATTAGTAGCTGGAGGGTACGGTTTTTTTTGTGTGTGTGGTCGATGTGGATGGGGGGGGTCAGGCCCTCTGTCAGTTCGCTGGTTAGTTTTTATTATCCCCAGAAAGGAGAAGTGTGCATGTGTTTGGCAGGTGAAAAGGGCGGATTCTGTTTCAGAGAATTAACGATGATCCCCATGGTAATCCCGTTCCTTTAATAATCCTTTACTTCATCAGCTGGAAATCCACCATGGTTCTCTATACTCCTCTTTGCGTGGGAACAGGTAACTGCCTTGTTCCAAGAAGTATGCCGCAGAGCTTTTCAATTAACCACTACGTTGAAAATTATTTGCAGGTGTTCAGCGTTTCACCATAATTGTGAGAACCTTTGTTTGTGCCTCCTGAAACCCAAGAAGGCTGCGACGGACATAACTATGCTGAGGAGTAGCTGACTTGGTGTTGCCTATTTTTGTTAGTGGAGACTGACAAGAAGCCATTCTTCTAAGTATCATCCACCACCATTTTTCCATTGTTTAAAAATGCAGGGAAATTTTGCAAGTTAGCATTATAATTAGTAGCTGGAGGCTACGGTGTTTTTTTTTTTTTTTTCCTGTGGGGTCGGTGTGGATGTGTTGGTCAGGCCCTGTGTCAGTTCCCCGGTTGGTTTTTATTATCCCCAGAGAGGAGAAGTGGGTATTAGTATGGAGGTGAAAACTGCGGATCTGTTTCAGAGAATTAAACAGGATCCGCATGGTAATCCCGTTCCTTGAAGAATCCTTTGCTTCATGAGCTGGGAATCCACCATGGTTCTATATACTTGTCTATGCGTGGGCACAGGAAACTGGCTAGTTCCAAGAAGTATGCCTCAGAGCTTTTCAATTAACCAGTATGTTGACAATCCTTTGCAGGTTTTCAGCGTTTCACCATAATTGTGATAACGTGTGTATGTGCCTACTTAAACCAAATATGGCTGCTACGGACATAACTATGCTGAGGCGCAGCTGACTTGGTGTTGCCTATTTTTGTCAGTGGAGACTGACAAGAAGCCATTCTTCTAAGTATCATCCCACCATCATTTCTCCATTGTTTAAAAATGCAGGGAAATTTTGCAAATTGGCATTATAATTAGTAGCTGGAGGGTACTTTTTTGTTTTGTGGGTTCGGTCAGGATGGGTGTTCAGGCCCTCTGTCAGATCACTGGTTTGTTTTTATTATCTCCAGAGAAGAGTAGTGGGCATGTGTTTGGCAGGTGAATAGGGCGGTTTCTGTTTCAGAGAATTAACGATGATCCCCATGATCATCCCGTTCCTTTAATAATCCTTTACTTCATCAGCTGGAAATCCACCATGGTTCTCTATACTCCTCTTTGCGTGGGAACAGGTAACTGCCTTGTTCCAAGAAGTATGCCGCAGAGCTTTTCAATTAACCCCTACGTTGAAAATTATTTGCAGGTGTTCAGCGTTTTACCATAATTGTGAGAACCTTTGTTTGTGCCTCCTGAAACCCTAGAAGGCTGCAACGGACATAACTATGCTGAGGAGTAGCTGACTTGGTGTTGCCTATTTTTGTTAGTGGAGACTGACAAGAAGCCATTCTTCTAAGTATCATCCCACCACCATTTTTCCATTGTTTTAAAATGCAGGGAAATTTTGCAAGTTAGCATTATAATTAGTAGCTGGAGGGTACGGTTTTTTTTTGTGTGTGTGGTCGATGTGGATGGGAGTTCAGGCCCTCTGTCAGTTCGCTGGTTAGTTTTTATTATCCCCAGAGAGGAGAAGTGGGCATGTGTTTGGCAGGTCAAAAGGGCGGATTCTGTTTCAGAGAATTAACGATGATCCCCATGGTCATCCCGTTCCTTTAATAATCCTTTACTTCATCAGCTGGAAATCCACCATCGTTCTCTATACTCCTCTTTGTGTGGGAACAGGTAACTGGCTTGTTCCAAGAAGTATGCCGCAGAGCTTTTCAATTAACCACTACGTTGATAATTATTTGCAGGTGTTCAGCGTTTTACCATAATTGTGAGAACCTTTGTTTGTGCCTCCTGAAACCCTAGATGGCTGCGACGGACATAACTATGCTGAGGAGTAGCTGACTTGGTGTTGCCTATTTTTGTTAGTGGAGACTGACAAGAAGCCATTCTTCTAAGTATCATCCCACCACCATTTTTCCATTGTTTTAAAATGCAGGGAAATTTTGCAAGTTAGCATTATAATTATTAGCTGGATGGTACGGTTTTTTTTTTGTGTGTGTGGTCGATGTGGATGGTGGGGGTCAGGCCCTCTGTCAGTTCGCTGGTTAGTTTTTATTATCCCCAGAGAGGAGAAGTGGGCATGTGTTTGGCAGGTGAAAAGGGCGGATTCTGTTTCAGAGAATTAACGATGATCCCCATGGTCATCCCGTTCCTTTAATAATCCTTTACTTCATCAGCTGGAAATCCACTATGGTTCTCTATACTCCTCTTTGCTTGGGAACAGGTAAGTGCCTTGGTCCAAGAAGTATGCCGCAGAGCTTTTCAATTAACCAGTACGTTTAAAATTATTTGCAGGTGTTCAGCGTTTCACCATAATTGTGAGAACCTTTGTTTGTGCCTCCTGAAACCCAAGAAGGCTGCGACGGACATAACTATGCTGAGGCGTAGCTGAATTGGTGTTGCCTATTTTTGTTAGTGGAGACTGACAAGAAGCCATTCTTCTAAGTATCATCCCACCACCATTTTTCCATTGTTTTAAAATGCAGGGAAATTTTGCAAGTTAGCATCATAATTAGTAGCTGGAGGGTACGGTTTTTTTTTTGTGTTTGTGGTCGATGTGGATGGGGGGTGAGACCCTCTGTCAGTTCGCTGGTTAGTTTTTATTATCCGCAGAGAGGAGAAGTGGGTATTAGTATGGCAGGTGAAAACTGCGGATCTGTTTCAGAGAATTAAACAGGATCCGCACGGTAATCCCGTTCCTTTAAGAATCCTTTGCTTCATGAGCTGGGAATCCACCATGGTTCTATATACTTGTCTATGCGTGGGCACAGGAAACTGGCTAGTTCCAAGAAGTATGCCTCAGAGCTTTTCAATTAACCAGTATGTTGAAAATCCTTTGCAGGTTTTCAGCGTTTCACCATAATTGTGATAACGTGTGTATGTGCCTACTGAAACCAAATATGACTGCTACGGACATAACTATGCTGAGGCGTAGCTGACTTGGTGTTGCCTATTTTTGTCAGTGGAGACTGACAAGAAGCCATTCTTCTAAGTATCATCCCACCATCATTTCTCCATTGTTTAAAAATGCAGGGAAATTTTGCAAATTGGCATTATAATTAGTAGCTGGAGGGTACTTTTTTGTTTTGTGGGGTCGGTCAGGATGGGTGTTCAGGCCCTCTGTCAGATCGCTGGTTTGTTTTTATTATCCCCAGAGAAGAGTAGTGGGCATGTGTTTGGCAGGTGAAAAGTGCGGAGTCTGTTTCAGAGAATTAAACAGGATCCACATGGTCATCTCATTCCTTTAAGAATCCTTTGCTTCATCAGCTGGGATTCCACCATGTTTCTATATACTCCTCTATGCGTGGGCACAGGTACCTGGCTTGTTCCAAGAATTATGCTGGAGAGTTTTCAAATTAACCAGTACGTTGAAAATTATTTGCAGGTTTTCAGCGTTTCACCATAATTTTGATAACGTTTGTATGTCCCTCCTGAAACCCAAGAAGGCTGCGACGGACATAACTATGCTGAGGAGTAGCTGACTTGGTGTTGCCTATTTTTGTTAGTGGAGACAGACAAGAAGCCTTTCTTCTAAGTATGATCCCACCACCATTTTTCCATTGTTTTAAAATGCAGGGAAATTTTGCAAGTTAGCATTATAATTAGTAGCTGGAGGGTACGTTTTTTTTTTTTGTGTGTGTGTGTGGTCGAGGTGGATGGGGGGGTCAGGCCCTCTGTCAGTTCGCTGGTTAGTTTTTATTATCCCCAGAGAGGAGAAGTGGGCATGTGTTTGGCAGGTGAAAAGGGCGGATTCAGTTTCAGAGAATTAACGATGATCCCCATGGTCATCCCGTTCCTTTAATAATCCTTTACTTCATCAGCTGGAAATCCGCCATGGTTCTATATACTCCTCTTTGCGTGGGTACAGGTAACTGCCTTGTTTCAAGAAGTATGCCGCAGAGCTTTTCAATTAACCACTACGTTGAAAATTATTTGCAGGTGTTCAGCGTTTCACCGTAATTGTGATAACCTTTGTTTGTGCCTTCTGAAACCCAAGATGGCTGCGATGGACATAGCTATGCTGAGGAGTAGCTGAGTTGGTGTTGCCTATTTTTGTTAGTGGAGACTGACAAGAAGCCATTTTTCTAAGTATCATCCCACCACCATTTTTCCATTGTTTTAAAATGCAGGGAAATTTTGCAAGTTAGCATTATAATTAGTAGCTGGAGGGTACGGTTTTTTTTTTTTTGTGTGTGTGGTCGATGTGGATGGGGGGGTCATGCCCTCTGTCAGTTCGCTGGTTAGTTTTTATTATCCTCAGAGAGGAGAAGTGGGCATGTGTTTGGCAGGTGAAAAGGGCGGATTCTGTTTCAGAGAATTAACGATGATCCCCATGGTCATCCCGTTCCTTTAATAATCCTTTACTTCATCAGCTGGAAATCCACCATGGTTCTCTATACTCCTCTTTGCGTGGGAACAGGTAACTGGCTTGTTCCAAGAAGTATGCCGCAGAGCTTTTCAATTAACCACTACGTTGATAATTATTTGCAGGTGTTCAGCGTTTTACCATAATTGTGAGAACCTTTCTTTGTGCCTCCTGAAACCCTAGAAGGCTGCGACGGACATAACTATGCTGAGGAGTAGCTGACTTGGTGTTGCCTATTTTTGTTAGTGGAGACTGACAAGAAGCCATTCTTCTAAGTATCATCCCACCACCATTTTTCCATTGTTTTAAAATGCAGGGAAATTTTGCAAGTTAGCATTATAATTAGTAGCTGGAGGGTACGGTTTTTTTTTGTGTGTGGTCGATGTGGATGGTGGGGTTCAGGCCCTCTGTCAGTTCGCTGGTTAGTTTTTATTATCCCCAGAGAGGAGAAGTGGGCATGTGTTTGGCAGGTGAAAAGGGCGGATTGTGTTTCAGAGAATTAACGATGATCCCCATGGTCATCCCGTTCCTTTAATAATCCTTTACTTCATCAGCTGGAAATCCACCATGGTTCTCTATACTCCTCTTTGCTTGGGAACAGGTAACTGGCTTGTTCCAAGAAGTATGCCGCAGAGCTTTTCAATTAACCAGTACGTTGAAAATTATTTGCAGGTGTTCAGCGTTTCACCATAATTGTGAGAACCTTTGTTTGTGCTTCCTGAAACCCAAGAAGGCTGCGACGGACTTAACTATGCTGAGGCGTAGCTGAATTGGTGTTGCCTATTTTTGTTAGTGGAGACTGACAAGAAGCCCTTCTTCTAAGTATCATCCCACCACCATTTTTCCATTGTTTTAAAATGCAGGGAAATTTTACAAGTTAGCATTATAATTAGTAGCTGGAGGGTACGGTGTTTTTTTTTTTTTTTTTTCCTGTGGGGTCGGTGTGGATGTGTTGGTCAGGCCCTCTGTCAGTTCCCCGGTTGGTTTTTATTATCCGCAGGGAGGAGAAGTGGGTATTAGTATGGCAGGTGAAAACTGCGGATCTGTTTCAGAGAATTAAACAGGATCCGCACGGTAATCCCGTTCCTTTCAGAATCCTTTGCTTCATGAGCTGGGAATCCACCATGGTTCTCTATACTTGTCTATGCGTGGGCACAGGAAACTGGCTAGTTCCAAGAAGTATGCCTCAGAGCTTTTCAATTAACCAGTATGTTGAAAATCCTTTGCAGGTTTTCAGCGTTTCACCATAATTGTGATAACGTGTGTATGTGCCTACTGAAACCAAATATGGCTGCTACGGACATAACTATGCTGAGGCGTAGCTGACTTGGTGTTGCCTATTTTTGTCAGTGGAGACTGACAAGAAGCCATTCTTCTAAGTATCATCCCACCATCATTTCTCCATTGTTTAAAAATGCAGGGAAATTTTGCTAATTGGCATTATAATTAGTAGCTGGAGGGTACTTTTTTGTTTTGTGGGGTCGGTCAGGATGGGTGTTCAGGCCCTCTGTCAGATCGCTGGTTTGTTTTTATTATCCCCAGAGAAGAGTAGTGGGCATGTGTTTGGCAGGTGAAAAGTGCGGATTCTGTTTCAGAGAATTAAACAGGATCCCCATGGTCATCTCATTCCTTTAAGAATCCTTTGCTTCATCAGCTGGGATTCCACCATGTTTCTATATACTCCTCTATGCGTGGGCACAGGTACCTGGCTTGTTCCAAGAATTATGCTGGAGAGTTTTCAAATTAACCAGTACGTTGAATATTATTTGCAGGTTTTCAGCGTTTCACCATAATTTTGATAACGTTTGTTTGTACCTCCTGAAACCTAAGAAGGCTGCGACGGACATAACTATGCTGAGGAGTAGCTGACTTGGTGTTGCCTATTTTTGTTAGTGGAGACAGACAAGAAGCCACTCTTCTAAGTATGATCCCACCACCATTTTTCCATTGTTTTAAAATGCAGGGAAATTTTGCAAGTTAGCATTATAATTAGTAGCTGGAGGGTACGTTTTTTTTTGTGTGTGTGTGAGGTCGAGGTGGATGGGGGGGTCAGGCCCTCTGTCAGTTCGCTGGTTGGTTTTTATTATCCCCAGAGAGGAGAAGTGGGCATGTGTTTCGCAGGTGAAAAGGGCGGATTCTGTTTCAGAGAATTAACGATGAGCCCCATGGTCATCCTGTTCCTTTAATAATCCTTTACTTCATCAGCTGGAAATCCACCATGGTCCTATATACTCCTCTTTGCATGGGAACAAGTAACTGGCTTGTTCCAAGAAGTATGCCGCAGAGCTTTTCCATTAACCAGTACGTTGAAAATTATTTGCAGGTGTTCAGCGTTTCACCATAATTGTGATAACGTTTGTTTATGCCTCCTGAAACCCAAGAAGGCTGCGACGGACATAACTATCCTGAGGTGTAGCTGACTTCGTTTTGCCTATTTTTGTTAGTGGAGACTGACAAGAATCCATTCTTCTAAGTATCATCTCACCATCATTTTTCCATTGTTTAAAAATCCAGGAAAGTTTTGCAAGTTAGCATTATAATTAGTAGCTGGAGGCTATGGTGTTTTTTTTTTTTTTTTTTCCTGTGGGGTCGGTGTGGATGTGTTGGTCAGGCCCTCTGTCAGTTCGCTGGTTAGTTTTTATTATCCCCAGAGAGGAGAAGTGGGCATGTGTTTTGCAGGTGAAAAGGGCGGATTCTGTTTCAGAGAATTAACGATGATCCCCATGGTCATCCCGTTCCTTTAATAATCCTTTCCTTCATCAGCTGGAAATCCACCATGGTTCTCTATACTCCTCTTTGCGTGGGAAAAGGTAACTGCCTTGTTCCAAGAAGTATGCCGCAGAGCTTTTCAATTAACCACTACGTTGAAAATTATTTGCAGGTGTTCAGCGTTTTACCATAATTGTGAGAAACTTTGTTTGTGCCTCCTGAAACCCAAGAAGGCTGCGACGGACATAACTATGCTGAGGAGTAGCTGACTTGGTGTTGCCTATTTTTGTTAGTGGAGACTGACAAGAAGCCATTCTTCTAAGTATCATCCCACCACCATTTTTCCATTGTTTTAAAATGCAGGGAAATTTTGCAAGTTAGCATTATAATTAGTAGCTGGAGGGTACGGTTTTTTTTTGTGGGTGTGGTCGATGTGGATGGGGGGGGGGTCAGGCCCTCTGTCAGTTCGCTGGTTAGTTTTTATTATCCCCAGAGAGGAGAAGTGGGCATGTGTTTGGCAGGTGAAAAGGGCGGATTCTGTTTCAGAGAATTAACGATGATCCCCATGGTCATCCGTTCCTTTAATAATCCTTTACTTCATCAGCTCGAAATCCACCATGGTTCTCTATACTCCTCTTTGCGTGGGAACAGGTAACTGCCTTGTTCCAAGAAGTATGCCGCAGAGCTTTTCAATTAACCACTACGTTGAAAATTATTTGCAGGTGTTCAGCGTTTCACCATAATTGTGATAACGTTTGTTTGTGCCTCCTGAAACCCAAGAAGGCTGCGACGGACATAAGTATGCTGAGGAGTATCTGACTTGGTGTTGCCTATTTTTGTTAGTGGAGACAGACAAGAAGCCATTCTTCTAAGTATCATCCCACCACCATTTTTCCATTGTTTTAAAATGCAGGGAAATTTTGCAAGTTAGCATTATAATTAGTAGCTGGAGGGTACGGTTTTTTTTTTTTTTTGTGTAGTCGATGTGGATGGGGGGGGTTCAGGCCCTCTGTCAGTTCGCTGGTTAGTTTTTATTATCCCCAGAGAGGGGAAGTGGGCATGAGTTTGGCAGGTGAAAAGGGCGGATTCTGTTTCAGAGAATTAAGGATGATCCCCATGGTCATCCCGTTCCTTTAATAATCCTTTACTTCATCAGCTGGAAATCCACCATGGTTATGTATACTCCTCTTTGCGTGGGAACAGGTAACTGGCTTGTTCTAAGAAGTATGCCGCAGAGCTTTTCAATTAACCACTACGTTGAAAATTATTTGCAGGTGTTCAGCGTTTCACCATAATTGTGATAACCTTTGTTTGTGCCTCCTGAAACCCAAGAAGGCTGCGACGGACATAACTATGCTGAGGAGTAGCTGACTTGGTGTTGCCTATTTTTGTTAGTGGAGACAGACAAGAAGCCATTCTTCTAAGTATCATCCCACCACCATTTTTCCATTGTTTTAAAATGCAGGGAAATTTTGCAAGTTAGCATTATAATTAGTAGCTGGAGGGTACGGTTTTTTTTTTTTTGTGTAGTCGATGTGGATGGGGGGTGTTCAGGCCCTCTGTCAGTTCTCTGGTTAGTTTTTATTATCCCCAGAGAGGGGAAGTGGGCATGTGTTTGGCAGGTGAAAAGGGGGGATTCTGTTTCAGAGAATTAAGGATGATCCCCATGGTCATCCCATTCCTTTAATAATCCTTTACTTCATCAGCTGGAAATCCACCATGGTTCTATATACTCCTCTTTGCGTGGGAACAGGTAACTGGCTTGTTCCAAGAAGTATGCCTCAGAGCTTTTCAATTAACCAGTATGTTGAAAATCCTTTGCAGGTTTTCAGCGTTTCACCATAATTGTGATAACGTGTGTATGTGCCTACTGAAAGCAAATATGGCTGCTACGGACATAACTATGCTGAGACGTAGCTGACTTGGTGTTGCCTATTTTTGTCAGTGGAGACTGACAAGAAGCCATTCTTCTAAGTATCATCCCACCATCATTTCTCCATTGTTTAAAAATGCAGGGAAATTTTGCAAATTGGCATTATAATTAGTAGCTGGAGGGTACTTTTTTGTTTTGTGGGGTCAGTCAGGATGGGTGTTCAGGCACTCTGTCAGATCGCTGGTTTGTTTTTATTATCCCCAGAGAAGAGTAGTGGGCATGTGTTTGGCAGGTGAAAAGTGCGGATTCTGTTTCAGAGAATTAAACAGGATCCGCATGGTCATCTCATTCCTTTAAGAATCCTTTGCTTCATCAGCTGGGATTCCACCATGTTTCTATATACTCCTCTATGCGTGGGCACAGGTACCTGGCTTGTTCCAAGAATTATGCTGGAGAGTTTTCAAATTAACCAGTACGTTGAAAATTATTTGCAGGTTTTCAGCGTTTCACCATAATTTTGATAACGTTTGTATGTCCCTCCTGAAACCCAAGAAGGCTGCGACGGACATAACTATGCTGAGGAGTAGCTGACTTGGTGTTGCCTATTTTTGTTAGTGGAGACAGACAAGAAGCCATTCTTCTAAGTATGATCCCACCACCATTTTTGCATTGTTTTAAAATGCAGGGAAATTTTACAAGTTAGCATTATAATTAGTAGCTGGAGGGTACGGTTTTTTTTTTGTGTGTGTGGTCGATGTGGATGGGGGGGTCAGGCCCTCTGTCAGTTCGCTGGTTAGTTTTTATTATCCCCAGAGAGGAGAAGTGGGCATGTGTTTGGCAGGTGAAAAGGGCGGATTCTGTTTCAGAGAATTAACGATGATCCCCATGGTCATCCCGTTCCTTTAATAATCCTTTACTTCATCAGCTGGAAATCCACCATGGTTCTATATACTCCTCTTTGCATGGGAACAGGTAACTGCCTTGTTCCAAGAAGTATGCCGCAGAGCTTTTCAATTAACCACTACGTTGAAAATTATTTGCAGGTGTTCAGAGTTTCACCATAATTGTGATAACGTTTGTTTGTGCCTCCTGAAACCCATGAAGTCTGCGACGGACATAACTATGCTGAGGAGTAGCTGACTTGGTGTTGCCTATTTTTGTTAGTGGAGACTGACAAGAAGCCATTCTTCTAAGTATCATCCCACCACCATTTTTCCATTGTTTTAAAATGCAGGGAAATTTTGCAAGTTAGCATTATAATTAGTAGCTAGTGGGTACGGTTTTTTTTTTTTTGTGTGGTCGATGTGGATGGGGGGGTCAGGCCCTCTGTCAGTTCGCTGGTTAGTTTTTATTATCCCCAGAGAGGAGAAGTGGGCATGTGTTTGGCAGGTGAAAAGGGCGGATTCTGTTTCAGAGAATTAACGATGATCCCCATGGTCATCCCGTTCCTTTAATAATCCTTTACTTCATCAGCTGGAAATCCACCATGGTTCTCTATACTCCTCTTTGCTTGGGAACAGGTAACTGGCTTGTTCCAAGAAGTATGCCGCAGAGCTTTTCAATTAACCAGTACGTTGAAAATTATTTGCAGGTGTTCAGCGTTTCACCATAATTGTGAGAACCTTTGTTTGTGCTTCCTGAAACCCAAGAAGGCTGCGACGGACATAACTATGCTGAGGCGTAGCTGAATTCGTGTTGCCTATTTTTGTTAGTGGAGACTGACAAGAAGCCCTTCTCCTAAGTATCATCCCACCACCATTTTTCCATTGTTTAAAATGCAGGGAAATTTTGCAAGTTAGCATTATAATTAGTAGCTGGAGGGTACGGTGTTTTTTTTTTTTTTTTTCCTGTGGGGTCGGTGTGGATGTGTTGCTCAGGCCCTCTGTCAGTTCCCCGGTTGGTTTTTATTATCCGCAGGGAGGAGAAGTGGGTATTAGTATGGCAGGTGAAAACTGCGGATCTGTTTCAGAGAATTAAACAGGATCCGCACGGTAATCCCGTTCCTTTAAGAATCCTTTGTTTCATGAGCTGGGAATCCACCATGGTTCTATATACTTGTCTATGCGTGGGCACAGGAAACTGGCTAGTTCCAAGAAGTATGCCTCAGAGCTTTTCAATTAACCAGTATGTTGAAAATCCTTTGCAGGTTTTCAGCGTTTCACCATAATTGTGATAACGTGTGTATGTGCCTACTGAAACCAAATATGGCTGCTACGGACATAACTATGCTGAGGCGTAGCTGACTTGGTGTTGCCTATTTTTGTCAGTGGAGACTGACAAGAAGCCATTCTTCTATGTATCATCCCACCATCATTTCTCCATTGTTTAAAAATGCAGGGAAATTTTGCAAATTGGCATTATAATTAGTAGATGGAGGGTACTTTTTTGTTTTGTGGGGTCAGTCAGGATGGGTGTTCAGGCCCTCTGTCAGATCGCTGGTTTGTTTTTATTATCCCCAGAGAAGAGTAGTGGGCATGTGTTTGGCAGGTGAAAAGTGCGGATTCTGTTTCAGAGAATTAAACAGGATCCCCATGGTCATCTCATTCCTTTAAGAATCCTTTGCTTCATCAGCTGGGATTCCACCATGTTTCTATATACTCCTCTATGCGTGGGCACAGGTACCTGGCTTGTTCCAAGAATTATGCTGGAGAGTTTTCAAATTAACCAGTACGTTGAAAATTATTTGCAGGTTTTCAGCGTTTCACCATAATTTTGATAACGTTTGTTTGTGCCTCCTGAAACCTAAGAATGCTGCGACGGACATAACTATGCTGAGGAGTAGCTGACTTGGTGTTGCCTATTTTTGTTAGTGGAGACAGACAAGAAGCCACTCTTCTAAGTATGATCCCACCACCATTTTTCCATTGTTTTAAAATGCAGGGAAATTTTGCAAGTTAGCATTTTAATTAGTAGCTGGAGGGTACGTTTTTTTGTGTGTGTGTGTGTGGTCGAGGTGGATGGGGGGGTCAGGCCCTCTGTCAGTTCGCTGGTTAGCTTTTATTATCCCCAGAGAGGAGAAGTGGGCATGTGTTTGGCAGGTGAAAAGGGCGGATTCAGTTTCAGAGAATTAACGATGATCCCCATGGTCATCCCGTTCCTTTAATAATCCTTTACTTCATCAGCTGGAAATCCGCCATGGCTCTATATACTCCTCTTTGCGTGGGTACAGGTAACTGCCTTGTTTCAAGAAGTTTGCCGCAGAGCTTTTCAATTAACCACTACGTTGAAAATTATTTGCAGGTGTTCAGCGTTTCACCGTAATTGTGATAACGTTTGTTTGTGCCTTCTGAAACCCAAGATGGCTGCGATGGACATAGCTATGCTGAGGAGTAGCTGACTTGGTGTTGCCTATTTTTGTTAGTGGAGACTGACAAGAAGCCATTCTTCTAAGTATCATCCCACCACCATTTTTCCATTGTTTTAAAATGCAGGGAAATTTTGCAAGTTAGCATTATAATTAGTAGCTGGAGGGTACGGTTTTTTTTTTTTGTGTGTGTGTGGTCGATGTGGATGGGGGGGTCATGCCCTCTGTCAGTTCACTGGTTAGTTTTTATTATCCTCAGAGAGGAGAAGTGGGCATGTGTTTGGCAGGTGAAAAGGGCGGATTCTGTTTCAGAGAATTAACGATGATCCCCATGGTCATCCCGTTCCTTTAATAATCCTTTACTTCATCAGCTGGAAATCCACCATGGTTCTATATGCTTCTCTTTGCGTCGGAACAGGTAACTGGCTTGTTCGAAGAAGTATGCCGCAGTGCTTTTCAATTAACCACTACGTTGAAAATTATTTGCAGGTGTTCAGCGTTTTACCATAATGGTGAGAACCTTTGTTTGTGCCTCCTGAAACCCTAGAAGGCTGCGACGGACATAACTATGCTGAGGAGTAGCTGACTTGGTATTGCCTATTTTTGTTAGTGGAGACTGACAAGAAGCCATTCTTCTAAGTATCATCCCACCACGATTTTTCCATTGTTTTAAAATGCAGGGAAATTTTGCAAGTTAGCATTATAATTAGTAGCTGGAGATTACGGTTTATTTTTGTGTGTGGTCGATGTGGATGGTGGGGTTCAGGCCCTCTGTCAGTTCGCTGGTTAGTTTTTATTATCCCCAGAGAGGAGAAGTGGGCATGTGTTTTGCAGGTGAAAAGGGCGGATTCTGTTTCAGAGAATTAACGATGATCACCATGGTCCTCCCGTTCCTTTAATAATCCTTTACTTCATCAGATGGAAATCCACCATGGTTCTCTATACTCCTCTTTGCGTGGGAACAGGTAACTGCCTTGTTCCAAGAAGTATGCCGCAGAGCTTTTCAATTAACCACTACATTGAAAATTATTTGCAGGTGTTCATCGTTTCACCATAATTGTGAGAACCTTTGTTTGTGCCTCCTGAAACCCAAGAAGGGTGCGACGGACATAACTATGCTGAGGAGTAGCTGACTTGGTGTTGCCTATTTTTGTTCGTGGAGACTGACAAGAAGCCATTCTTCTAAGTATCATCCCACCACCATTTTTCCATTGTTTTAAAATGCAGGGAAATTTTGCAAGTTAGCATTATAATTAGTAGCTGGAGGCTACGGTGTTTTTTTTTTTTTTTCCTGTGGGGTCGGTGTGGATGTGTTGCTCAGGCCCTCTGTCAGTTCCCCGGTTGGTTTTTATTATCCCCAGAGAGGAGAAGTGGGTATTAGTATGGCAGGTGAAAACTGCGGATCTGTTTCAGAGAATTAAACAGAATCCGCATGGTAATCGCGTTCCTTTAAGAATCCTTTGCTTCATGAGCTGGGAATCCACCATGGTTCTATATACTTGTCTATGCGTGGGCACAGGAAACTGGCTAGTTCCAAGAAGTATGCCTCAGAGCTTTTCAATTAACCAGTATGTTGACAATCCTTTGCAGGTTTTCAGCGTTTCACCATAATTGTGATAACGTGTGTATGTGCCTACTGAAACCAAATATGGCTGCTACGGACATAACTATGCTGAGGCGTAGCTGACTTGGTGTTGCCTATTTTTGTCAGTGGAGACTGACAAGAAGCCATTCTTCTAAGTATCATCCCACCATCATTTCTCCATTGTTTAAAAATGCAGGGAAATTTTGCAAATTGGCATTATAATTAGTAGCTGGAGGGTACTTTTTTGTTTTGTGGGGTCGGTCAGGATGGGTGTTCAGGCCCTCTGTCAGATCGCTGGTTTGTTTTTATTATCCCCAGAGAAGAGTAGTGGGCATGTGTTTGGCAGGTGTAAAGTGCGGATTCTGTTTCAGAGAATTAAACAGGATCCCCATGGTCATCTCATTCCTTTAAGAATCCTTTGCTTCATCAGCTGGGATTCCACCATGTTTCTATATACTCCTCTATGCGTGGGCACAGGTACCTGGCTTGTTCCAAGAATTATGCTGGAGAGTTTTCAAATTAACCAGTACGTTGAAAATTATTTGCAGGTTTTCAGCGTTTCACCATAATTTTGATAACGTTTGTTTGTGCCTCCTGAAACCCAAGAAGGCGGCGACGGACATAACTATGCTGAGGAGTAGCTGACTTGGTGTTGCCTATTTTTGTTAGTGGAGACTGACAAGAAGCCATTCTTCTAAGTATCATCCCACCACCATTTTTCCATTGTTTTAAAATGCAGGGAAATTTTGCAAGTTAGCATTATAATTAGTAGCTGGAGGGTACGGTTTTTTTTTGTGTGTGTGGTCGATGTGGATGGGGAGGGGTCAGGCCCTGTGTCAGTTCGCTGGTTAGTTTATGTTATCCCCAGAGAGGAGAAGTGGGCATGTGTTTCGCAGGTGAAAAGGGCGGATTCTGTTTCAGAGAATTAACGATGATCCCCATGGTCATCCCGTTCCTTTAATAATCCTTTACTTCATCAGCTGGAAATCCACCATGGTTCTCTATACTCCTCTTTGCGTGGGAACAGGTAAGTGGCTTGTTCCAAGAAGTATGCCGCAGAGATTTTCAATTAACAACTACGTTGAAAATTATTTGCAGGTGTTCAGCGTTTCACCATAATTGTGATAACGTGTGTTTGTGCCTCCTGAAACCCAAGAAGGCTGCGACGGACATAACTATGCTGAGGAGTAGCTGACTTGGTGTTGCCTATTTTTGTTAGTGGAGACTGACAAGAAGCCATTCTTCTAAGTATCATCCCACCACCATTTTTCCATTGTTTTAAAAGGCAGGGAAATTTTGCAAGTTAGCATTATAATTAGTAGCTGGAGGGTACGGTTTTTTTTTTTGTGTGTGGTCGATGTGGATGGGGGGGTAAGGCCCTCTGTCAGTTCGCTGGTTGGTTTTTATTATCCCCAGAGAGGAGAAGTGGGCATGTGTTTGGCAGGTGAAAAGGGCGGATTCTGTTTCAGAGAATTAACGATGATCCCCATGGTCATCCTGTTCCTTTAATAATCCTTTACTTCATCAGCTGGAAATCCACCATGGTTCTATATACTCCTCTTTGCATGGGAACAAGTAACTGGCTTGTTCCAAGAAGTATGCCACAGAGCTTTTCCATTAACCAGTACGTTGAAAATTATTTGTAGGTGTCTGCCTTTCACCATAATTGTGATAACGTTTGTTTATGCCTCCTGAAACCCAAGAAGGCTGCGACGGACATAACTATCCTGAGGTGTAGCTGACTTCGTTTTGCCTATTTTTGTTAGTGGAGACTGACAAGAATCCATTCTTCTAAGTATCATCTCACCATCATTTTTGCATTGTTTAAAAATCCAGGAAAGTTTTGCAAGTTAGCATTATAATTAGTAGCTGGAGGCTATGGTGTTTTTTTTTTTTTTTTTTTTTTCCTGTGGGGTCGGTGTGGATGTGTTGGTCAGGCCCTCTGTCAGTTCGCTGGTTTGTTTTTATTATCCCCAGAGAGGATAAGTGGGTATTAGTATGGCAGGTGAAAACTGCGGATCTGTTTCAGAGAATTAAACAGGATCCGCATGGTAACCCCGTTCCTTTAAAAATCCTTTGCTTCATGAGCTGGGAATCCACCATGGTTCTATATACTTCTCTATGCGTGGGCACAGGAAACTGGCTAGTTCCAAGAAGTATGCCTCAGAGATTTTAAATTAACCAGTATGTTGAAAATCCTTTGCAGTTTTTCAGCGTTTCACCATAATTGTGATAACGTGTGTATGTGCCTACTGAAACCAAATATGGCTGCTACGGACATAACTATGCTGAGGCGTAGCTGACTTGGTGTTGCCTATTTTTGTCAGTGGAGACTGACAAGAAGCCATTCTTCTAAGAATCATCCCACCATCATTTCTCCATTGTTTAAAAATGCAGGGAAATTTTGCAAATTGGCATTATAATTAGTAGCTGGAGGGTACTTTTTTGTTTTGTGGGGTCAGTCAGGATGGGTGTTCAGGCCCTCTGTCAGATCGCTGGTTTGTTTTTATTATCCCCAGAGAAGAGTAGGGGGCATGTGTTTGGCAGGTGAAGAGGGCGGATTCTGTTTCAGAGAATTAAACAGGATCCGCATGGTCATCTCATTCCTTTAAGAATCCTTTGCTTCATCAGCTGGGATTCCACCATGTTTCTATATACTCCTCTATGCGTGGGCACGGGTACCTGGCTTGTTCCAAGAAGTATGCTGGAGAGTTTTCAAATTAACCAGTACGTTGAAAATTATTTGCAGGTGTTCAGCGTTTCACCGTAATTTTGATAACGTTTGTATGTCCCTCCTGAAACCCAAGAAGGCTGTGACGGACATAACTATGCTGAGGATTAGCTGACTTGGTGTTGCCTATTTTTGTTAGTGGAGACAGACAAGAAGCCATTCTTCTAAGTATGATCCCACCACCATTTTTCCATTGTTTTAAAATGCAGGGAAATTTTGCAAGTTAGCATTATAATTAGTAGCTGGAGGGTACGTTTTTTTTTTTGTGTGTGGTCGATGTGGATGGCGGGGGGTCAGGCCCTCTGTCAGTTCGCTGGTTAGTTTTTATTATCCCCAGAGAGCGGAAGTGGGCATGTGTTTGGCAGGTGAAAAGGGCGGATTCTGTTTCAGAGAATTAAGGATGATCCCCATGGTCATCCCGTTCCTTTAATAATCCTTTACTTCATCAGCTGGAAGTCCACCATGGTTCTATGTACTCCTCTTTGCGTGGGAACAGGTAACTGGCTTGTTCCAAGAAGTATGCCGCAGAGATTTTCAATTAACCACTACGTTGAAAATTATTTGCAGGTGTTCAGCGTTTCACCATAATTGTGATAACGTCTGTTTGTGCCTCCTGAAACCCAAGAAGGCTGCGACTGGCATAACTATGCTGAGGAGTAGCTGACTTGGTGTTGCCTATTTTTGTTAGTGGAGACAGACAAGAAGCCATTCTTCTAAGTCTGATCCCACCACCATTTTTCCATTGTTTTAAAATGCAGGGAAATTTTTCAAGTTAGCATTATAATTAGTAGCTGGAGGGTACGGTTTTTTTTTGTGTGTGTAGTCGATGTGGATGGGGAGGGGTCAGGCCCTCTGTCAGTTCGCTGGTTAGTTTTTATTATCCCCAGAGAGGAGAAGTGGGCATGTGTTTGGCAGGTGAAAAGGGCGGATTCTGTTTCAGAGAATTAAGGATGATCCCCATGGTCATCCCGTTCCTTTAATAATCCTTTACTTCATCAGCTGGAAATCCACCATGGTTCTATATACTCCTCTTTGCGTGGGAACAGGTAACTGGCTTGTTCCAAGAAGTATGCCGCAGAGCTTTTCAATTAACCACTACGTTGAAAATTATTTGCAGGTGTTCAGCGTTTCACCATAATTGTGATAACCTTTGTTTGTGCCTCCTGAAACCCAAGAAGGCTGCGACGGACATAAGTAGGCTGAGGCGTAGCTGACTTGGTTTTGCCTATTTTTGTTAGTGGAGACTGACAAGAATCCATTCTTCTAAGTATCTTCTCACCATCATTTTTCCATTGTTTAAAAATCCAGGAAAGATTTGCAAATTAGCATTATAATTAGTAGCTGGAGGCTACGGTGTTTTTTTTTTTTTTTTCCTGTGGGGTCGGTGTGGATGTGTTGGTCAGGCCCTCTGTCAGTTCGCTGGTTTGTTTTTACTATCCCCAGAGAGGAGAAGTGGGTATTAGTATGGCAGGTGAAAACTGCGGATCTGTTTCAGAGAATTAAACAGGATCCGCATGGTAATCCCGTTCCTTTAAGAATCCTTTGCTTTATGAGCTGGGAATCCACCATGGTTCTATATACTTCTCTATGCGTGGGCACAGGAAACTGGCTTGTTCCAAGAAGTATGCCTCAGAGCTTTTCAATTAACCAGTATGTTGAAAATCCTTTGCAGGTTTTCAGCGTTTCACCATAATTGTGATAACGTGTGTATGTGCCTACTGAAACCAAATATGGCTGCTATGGACATAACTATGCTGAGGCGTAGCTGACTTGGTGTTGCCTATTTTTGTCAGTGGAGACTGACAAGAAGCCATTCTTCTAAGTATCATCCCACCATCATTTCTCCATTGTTTAAAAATGCAGGGAAATTTTGCAAATTGGCATTATAATTAGTAGCTGGAGGGTATTTTTTTGTTTTGTGGGGTCGGTCAGGATGGGTGTTCAGGCCCTCTGTCAGATCGCTGGTTTGTTTTTATTATCCCCAGAGAAGAGTAGTGGGCATGTGTTTGGCAGGTGAAAAGGGCGGATTCTGTTTCAGAGAATTAAATAGGATCCGCATGGTCATCTCATTCCTTTAAGAATCCTTTGCTTCATCAGCTGGGATTCCACCATGTTTCTCTATACTCCTCTATGCGTGGGCACAGGTACCTGGCTTGTTCCAAGAATTATGCTGGAGAGTTTTCAAATTAACCAGTACGTTGAAAATTATTTGCAGGTGTTCAGCATTTCACCATAATTTTGATAACGTTTGTATGACCCTCCTGAAACCCAAGAAGGCTGTGACGGACATAACTATGCTGAGGAGTAGCTGACTTGGTGTTGCCTATTTTTGTTAGTGGAGACAGACAAGAAGCCATTCTTCTAAGTCTGATCCCACCACCATTTTTCCATTGTTTTAAAATGCAGGGAAATTTTGCAAGTTAGCATTATACTTAGTAACTGGAGGGTACGGTTTTTTTTTTGTGTGTGTGGTCGATGTGGAAAGGGGGGGGTCAGGCCCTCTGTCAGTTCGCTGGTTAGTTTTTATTATCCCCAGAGAGGAGAAGTGGGCATGTGTTTGGCAGGTGAAAAGGGCGGATTCTGTTTCAGAGAATTAACGATGATCCCCATGGTCATCCCGTTCCTTTAATAATCCTTTACTTCATCAGCTGGAAATCCACCATGGTTCTATATACTCCTCTTTGCGTGGGAACAGGTAACTGGCTTGTTCCAAGAAGTATGCCGCAGAGCTTTTCAATTAACCACTACGTTGAAAATTATTTGCAGGTGTTCAGCGTTTCACCATAATTGTGATAACGTGTGTTTGTGTCTCCTGAAACCCAAGAAGGCTGCGACGGACATAACTATGCTGAGGAGTAGCTGACTTGGTGTTGCCTATTTTTGTTAGTGGAGACTGACAAGAAGGCATTCTTCTAAGTATTATCCCACCACCATTTTTCCATTGTTTTAAAATGCAGGGAAATTTTGCAAGTTAGCATTATAATTCGTAGCTGGAGGGTACGGTTTTTTTTTTGTGTGTGTGTGGTCGACGTGGATTGGGGGGTCAGGCCCTCTGTCAGTTCGCTGGTTAGTTTTTATCATCCCCAGAGAGGAGAAGTGGGCATGTGTTTGGCAGGTGAAAAGGGCGGATTCTGTTTCAGAGAATTAACGATGATCCCCATGGTCATCCCGTTCCTTTAATAATCCTTTACTTCATCAGCTGGAAATCCACCGTGGTTCTATATACTCCTCTTTGCGTGGGAACAGGTAACTGGCTTGTTCCAAGAAGTATGCCGCAGAGCTTTTCAATTAAGCAGTACGTTGAAAATCTATTGCAGGTTTTCAGCGTTTCACCATAATTCTTATAACTTTTGTATGTGTCTCCTGAAACCCAATATGACTGCCACGGATATAAGTATGCTGAGGCGTAGCTGAATTCGTGTTGCCTATTTTTTTAGTGGAGCCTGACAAGAAGCCATTCTTCTAAGTATCATCCCACCATCATTTCTCCATTGTTTAAAAATGCAGGGAAATTTTGCAAATTGGCATTATAATTAGTAGCTGAGGGTACTTTTTTTTTTTGGTAGGGTCTTTCAGGATGGGTGTTCAGGCCCTCTGTCAGATCGCTGGTTTGTTTTTATTATCCCCAGAGAAGAGTAGTGGGCATGTGTTTGGCAGGTGAAAAGTGCGGATTCTGTTTCAGAGAATTAAACAGGATCCGCATGGTCATCTTATTCCTTTAAGAATCCTTTGCTTCATCAGCTGGGATTCCACCATGTTTCTATATACTCCTCTATGCGTGAGCACAGGTACCTGGCTTGTTCCAAGAAGTATGCTGGAGAGTTTTCAAATTAACCAGTACGTTGAAAATTATTTGCAGGTGTTCAGCGTTTCACCATAATTTTGCTAACGTTTGTATGTGCCTCCTGAAACCCAAGAAGGCTGCGACGGACATAACTATGCTGAGGAGTAGCTGACTTGGTGTTGCCTATTTTTGTTAGTGGAGACTGACAAGAAGCCATTCTTCTAAGTATCATCCCACCACCATTTTTCCATTGTTTTAAAATGCAGCGAAATTTTGCAAGTTAGCATTATAACTAGTAGCTGGAGGGTACGGTTTTTTTT
This sequence comes from Eulemur rufifrons, assembly GCF_041146395.1. Classification (NCBI taxonomy): domain Eukaryota; kingdom Metazoa; phylum Chordata; class Mammalia; order Primates; family Lemuridae; genus Eulemur; species Eulemur rufifrons. The sequence continues at coordinate 1,287,995 of NW_027182828.1, read as the reverse complement.
TTGTGTGTGGTCGATGTGGATGGGGGGGTCAGGCCCTCTGTCAGTTCGCTGGTTAGTTTTTATTATCCCCAGAGAGGAGAAGTGGGCATGTGTTTGGCAGGTGAAAAGGGCGGATTCTGTTTCAGAGAATTGACGATGATCCCCATGGTCATCCCGTTCCTTTAATAATCCTTTACTTTATCAGCTGGAAATCCACCATGGTTCTATATACTCCTCTTTGCGTGGGAACAGTAACTGGCTTGTTCCAAGAAGTATATCGCAGAGCTTTTCAATTAACCACTACGTTGAAAATTATTTGCAGGTGTTCAGCGTTTAACCCTAACCAGAACCCCTAAAGATAACCCTGAACCCTATCCCTAACCCCAGCAGTAAACTTTAACCCTAAACCTAAGCCCAACCCGTAACCCTAATCCTATCCTTTTACCCTAAAACTAACCCCTAAACCTAACACCTATACCTCACCCTAACTCTAACCCCAATCCTAATTCTAACCATACCCCTTCATAAAACACTAACTCCTAACCGCTAACCCTAACTCTAACCAAAAACCCTAATCACTAATCCCTAACCCTAACGCTTATCCTTTACCCTAACCGTTAACCCTCACCCTAAATCTTAACACTGACACTAACCTTAACTTTTAACTCTAAGCCTAACCCTTAAGCTTACAGTAAGGAAAACCCTTAATGCTAATGGGATCCCTTATCCCTAACCCTAACACTACAGCTAAAAATAACCCTAACCTTGGATCCTTAAACCTAACCCCTAACACTTACTTTAACCCCAAACCCTAACCCTAATCCTAAGCATTAAACCTAACCCTATCTCTTAACCCTAACGCTAGCCCTTACCCTAACGCCTAGATCTAACCCTAAATCTAACCTACCGCCTAATCCTAACCTTAAGCCCTAATGCTAACACTAACCCTGAACCCTAAATCTACCCGTAACCCTTAACACTAACCCTATCCGTGAACCTTAACCCTGACCCTAACCATTACCTGCACCCAAGCATTTAACCCTGACCCTAACCCTAATCCTTAATGCTAACACTAACACTAAACCCTAACCCTAAGTCCAACAGTTAACCCTAATCCTATCCCTTAACCCTAACCCTAACCCTAACCCTAATGCTAACCCCTAAACGTAACCCTAACCGTGACCAGTAAACCTAACCCTAACCTCTAACACAAACCATAGCACATAACTCTAACCCTAAAACTAACCCTAACCTTAACCGTAAACCCTAACTCTTAACCTTAACCCTAAGCGTTAACTCTCACGCTAACCTTTAATCCTAACCCTAATCCTAATCTTCAACCCTAAACCTAACACTTAACCCTAACCCTGTACCAAACCCTAACCCCTCATCTTAACCCTAACCGTAAACCTCAACCCTAAAGCAAAGTGTAACCGTTAAACCTAAGAGTAACCTTTAACCCTAACCCTATTCCCTAACCCTAAGCCCTCACCCTAACACTAAACTTCATCCTTAACCCTAACCAGAATCCTAACCCTAAATCTAATTCTCAGACTTCTTGCTTTCTTACAGTTTGGAAAGCCTGCAATCCTCCCATGCCATGCATGAAAGGAGGCTCTACCACTGTGTCCTGCATGAAACCCACGGGCCCATACCCAGAGTATGATAGAGTGGGTTCCCGGGTACAATCCCAGCCCCCTAAACTCCCCCCGCCCGCCTAATGCAGACAGGGCCCATGCGCTAAGCATAAACAATACCTTTAACAGATAACCCTAACCCTGAACATAACACCCAACCCTGTTCCTATGTCTCCCCTTAACACGTAAACCTCACCGTGCGCCTAACTTTAACCTCTTCTCCTAACGTTAATGCATAACCCATTTCCTGAGAACAACCCCTATCCCATAATTCTAACCCTATCTCCTAGTCATCACTGTGACACCTAATCCCTAACCCTAATTCTAAACCGCTAACCCTAACCGTAACCCTACCTACAACCCTAACACTGACAGTAACCCTTACTTCTAACCCCAACGCTATGCCTAACAAAAACCCTAACCCTTGACCCTAACCCTTCACCCTAACCGCTAAGCCTTACCCTAACCCTTAACCCTAATCCTAATCCTAACCATTAAACCTAACCCTAGCTCTTAACGCTAACCCTAAACCTTACCCTCACGACTAGACCTAACCCTGACACTAACCTGACACCTAATCCTAACCAGAACCCCTAAAGCTAACCCTGAACCCTATCCCTAACCCTAGCAGTAAATTTTAACCCTAAACCTAAGCCCAACCCGTAACCCTAATCCTATCCTTTTACCCTAAAACTAACCCCTAAACCTAACCCCTATACCTCACCCTAACTCTAACCCCAATCCTAATTCTAACCATACCCCTTCATAAAACACTAACTCCTAACCGCTAACCCTAACACTAACCAAAAACCCTAATCACTAATCCCTAACCCTAACGCTTAACCTTTACCCTGACCATAAACCCTCACCCTAAATCTTAACACTGACCCTAACCTTAAGCTTTAACTCTAAGCCTAACCCTTAACCCTACAGTAAGGAAGACCCTTAATGCTAATGGGATCCCTTATCCCTAACCCTAACACTACAGCTAAAAATAACCCTAACCTTGGATCCTTAAACCTAACCCCTAACACTTACTTTAACCCCAAACCCTAACCCTAATCCTAAGCATTAAACCTAAACCTATCTCTTAACCCTAACGCTAGCCCTTACCCTAACGCCTAGATCTATCCCTAAATCTAACCTACCGCCTAATCCTAAACTTAAGCCCTAATGCTAACACTAACCCTGAACCCTAAACCTACCCGTAACCCTTAACACTAACCCTATCCGTGAACCTTAACCCTGACCCTAACCATTACCCGCACCCAAGCATTTAACCCTGACCCTAAACCTAATCCTTAATGATAACACTAACACTAAACCCTAACCCTAAGCCCAACACTTAACCCTAATCCTATCCCTTAACCCTAAACCTAAACCTAATGCTAACCCCTAAACGTAACCCGAACCGTGACCAGTAAACCTAACCCTAACCTCTAACACAAACCCTAGCACATAACTCTAACCCTAAAACTAACCCTAACCCTAACCCTAACACCTAACTATTAACCTTAACCCTAAGCGTTAACTCTCACGCTAACCTTTAATCCTAACCCTAATCCTAATCTTCAACCCTAAACCTAACACTTAACCCTAACCCTGTACCAAACCCTAACCCCTCATCTTAACCCTAACCGTAAACCTCAACCCTAAACCAAAGTGTAACCGTTAAATCTAAGAGTAACCTTTAACCCTAACCCTAATCCCTAACCCTAAGCCCTCACCCTAACACTAAACTTCATCCTTAACCCTAACCATAATCCTAACCCTAAATCTAATTCTCAGACTTCTTGCTTTCTTAGAGTTTAGAAAGCCTGCAATCCTCCCATGCCATGCGTGAAAAGAGGCTCTACCACTGTGTCCTGCATGAAACCCACGGGCCCATACCCAGAGTATGATAGAGTGGGTTCCCGGGTACAATCCCAGCCCCCTAAACTCCCCCCGCCCGCCTAATGCAGACAGGGCCCGTGCGCTAAGCATAAACAATACCTTTAACAGATAACCCTAACCCTGAACATAACACCCAACCCTGTTCCTATTTCTCCCCTTAACACGTAAACCTCACCGTGCGCCTAACTTTAACTTCTTATCCTAACGTTAATGCATAACCCATTTCCTGAGAACAACCCCTATCCCATAATTCTAAACCTATCTCCTTGTCATCACTGGAACATCTAATCCCTAACCCTAATTCTAAACCGCTAACCCTAACCGGAACCCTACCTACAACCCTAGCACTGACAGTAAACCTTACTTCTAACCCCAACGCTATGCCTAACAAAAACCCTAACCCTTGACCCTAACCCTTCACCCTAACCCCTAAGCCTTACCCTAACCCTTAACCCTAATCCTAATCCTAACCATTAAACCTAATCCTAGGTCTTAAAGCTAAACCTAAACCTTACCCTCACGACTAGACCTAACCCTGACACTAACCTAACACCTAACCCTAACCAGAACCCCTAAAGCTAACCCTGAACCCTATCCCTAACCCTAGCAGTAAATTTTAACCCTAAACCTAAGGCCAACCCATAACCCTAATCCTATCCTTTTACCCTAAAACTAACCCCTATACCTAACCCTAACTCTAACCCCAATCCTAATTCTAACCATACCCCTTCATAAAACACGAACTTCTAACCTCTAACCCTAACACTAACCAAAAATCCTAATCACTAATCCCTAACCCTAACGCTTAACCTTTTCCCTGACCGTTAACCCTCACCCTAATTCTTAACACTGACCCTAACCTTAACCTTTAACTCTAAGCCTAACCCTTAACCCTACAGTAAGGAAGACCCTTAATGCTAATGGGATCCCTTTTCCCTAACCCTAACACTACAGCTAAAAATAACCCTAACCTTTGATCCTTAAACCTAACCCCTAACACTTACTTTAACCCCAAACCCTAACCCTAATCCTAAGCATTAAACCTAACCCTATCTCTTAACCCTAACCCTAGCCCTTACACTAACGTCTAGTTCTAACCCTAAATCTAACCTCCCGCTAATCCTAACCTTAAGCCCTAATGCTAACGCTAACCCTGAACCCTAAACCTACCCGTAACCCTTAACACTAACCCTATCCGTGAACTTTAACCCCGACCCTAACCATTACCCGAACCCAAGCATTTAACCCTGACCCTAACCCTAATCCTTAATGATAACCCTAACACTAAACCCTAACCCTAAGCCCAACACTTAACCCTAATCCTATCCCTTAACCCTAACCCTAACCCTAACCCTAATGCTAACCCCTAAACGTAACCCTAACCGTGAACAGTAAGCCTAAACCTAACCTCTAACACAAACCATAGCACATAACTCTAACCCTAAAACTAACCCTAACCCTAACCCTAACCCTAAACCCTAACTCTTAACCTTAACCCTAAGCGTTAACTCTCACGCTAACCTTTAATCCTAACCCTAATCCTAATCTTCAACCCTAAACCTAACACTTAACCCTAACCCTGTACCAAACCCTAACCCCTCATCTTAACCCTAACCTTAAACCTCAACCCTAAACCAAAGTGTAACCGTTAAATCTAAGAGTAACCTTTAACCCTAACCGTAATCCCTAAGCCTAAGCCCTCACCCTAACACTAAACTTCATCCTTAACCCTAACCATAACCCTAACCCTAAATCTAATTTTCAGACTTCTTGCTTTCTTAGAGTTTAGAAAGCCTGCAATCCTCCCACGCCATGTGTGAAAGGAGGCTCTGCCACAGTGTCCTGCATGAAACCCAGAGGCCCATACACTGCGTGCGGTAGAGTGGGTTCCCAGCGACCATCACAGACACCTAACTTTGCCTCCTAGGGCATACAGGGCCCGTGCCCTAAGCATAAACCCTACCCCTCACCCATAAGCCTAACCCACAACATAACACCTAACCCTCATCCTACTGCTCACCTTAACAGGTAAACCTCACCATAACCCTAACTTTAACCCCATATCTTAACGTTAATGCATGACACCCTGAGAACAAGCCCTATACCGTCATTATAACCCTACCTCCTAGCTATAACCGTAACACCTAATCCCTAATTCTGAAGCGCCAACCCTAACCTTAACCCGACCAACAACACTAACACTAACCCTAACCCCTTACCCTAACCCTACGCCTAAAAGTAACCCTAACCGTTGATCCTTCGTCATAACCCCTAACCTTAACCCTAACCCTTAACCTATTCCCAATCCTAACCATTAAACAGAACCCTAACTCTTAACCCTAACCCTAACCTTTACCCTAATGCCTAGAGATCTAACCCCAACACTGACCTACAGTTAACACTAACCCCAACTCCTAATGCTAACATTAAACCTGAACCAAGCTCCTAACCCTTAACTCTAACACTATCCCTAACCCCTAAGCCTAACCCCAACTGTTAACCCTCTAACCCTCACCCTGAATCCTAACCCTATCCCTTAACCCTAACCGCTAACCCTAACGCTAACTCCAACCCTAAACCTTACCCTGGTCCCCTAACCCAGACTTAACACCTTACCCCTAACACTAACTCTAACCCTAACCACTAATCCCTAGCACCTAACCCTGACTCGAAACCTAACCCCTAACACGAAAAACCCTAACCCCAACCCCAACCCTAATTCTCACACTACTTCCATTCCCAGAGTGAAGCAAGCCTACAATACAGCCATGCCATGTGTGAGATGAGGCTCCGCCTGAGTCCTGCATGGAGGTCCTGTCCGAAGGCCCAGGGAATGATGTTGTGCTTTCGTGGTGACTCCGACCGCACCCCTCTCACCGTAGATTAACCAGGTCCTGTGCCCTTAAACTGACCGCTAAAGCTAAGCCCTACCACCAACGCTAACCCCTGACCCTGAACCTAAGCCCTGAGCCTAAAGCCCAACATTAATTCTAGACCCTTACCCTAAACCTAATCCCTAACCCTAATGCTAACCCCTAAACCCAACCCTAACCGTGAACAGTAAACCTAACCCTAACCCCTAACACAAACCATAGCACATAACTCTAACCCTAAATCTAACCCTAAGCCTAACCGTAAACCCTAACCCTTAACCTTAACCCTAAGCGTTAACTCTCACGCTAACCTTTAATCCTAACACTAATCCTAATCTTCAACCCTAAACCTAACACTTAACCCTAAACGTCTACCAAACCCTAACCCCTCATCTTAACCCTAACCGTAAACCTCAACCCTAAACCGAACTGTAACCGTTAAACCTAAGAGTAACCTTTAACCCTAACCCTAATCCCTAACCTTAAGCCCTCACCCTAACACTAAACTTCATCCTTAACCCTAACCAGAATCCTAACCCTAAATCTAATTCTCAGACTTCTTGCTTTCTTAGAGTTTAGAAAGCCTGCAATCCTCCCATGCCATGCGTGAAAGGAGGCTCTACCACTGTGTCCTGCATGAAACCCACGGGCCCATACCCAGAGTATGATAGAGTGGGTTCCCGGGTACAATCCCAGCCCCCTAAACTCCCCCCGCCCGCCTAATGCAGACAGGGCCCGTGCGCTAAGCATAAACAATACCTCTAACAGATAACCCTAACCCTGAACATAACACCCAACCCTGTTCCTATTTCTCCCCTTAACACGTAAACCTCACCGTGAGCCTAACTTTAACCTCTTATCCTAACATTAATGCATAACCCATTCCCTGAGAACAACCCCTATCCCATAATTCTAACCCTATCTCCTAGTCATCACTGTGACACCTAATCCCTAACCCTAATTCTAAACCGCTAACCCTAACCGGAACCCTACTTACAACCCTAACACTGACAGTAACCCTTACTTCTAACCCCAACGCTATGCCTAACAAAAACCCTAACCCTTGACCCTAACCCTTCACCCTAACCACTAAGCCTTACGCTAACCCTTAACCCTAATCCTAATCCTAACCATTAAACCTAACCCTAGCTCTTAAAGCTAACCCTAAACCTTACCCTCACGACTAGACCTAACCCTGACACTAACCTAACACCTAACCCTAACCAGAACCCCTAAAGCTAAACCTGAACCCTATCCGTAACCCTAGCAGTAAACTTTAACCCTAAACCTAAGCCCAACCCATAACCCTAATCCTATCCTTTTACCCTAAACCTAACCCCTATACCTCACCCTAACTCTAACCCCAATCCTAATTCTAACCATACCCCTTCATAAAACACGAACTCCTAACCTCTAACCCTAACACTAACCAAAAATCCTAATCGCTAATCCCTAACCCTAATGCTTAACCTTTACCCTAACCGTTAACCCTCACCCTAACTCTTAACACTGACCCTAACCTTAACCTTTAACTCTAAGCCTAACCCTTAACCCTACAGTAAGGAAGACCCTTAATGCTAATGGGATCCCTTTTCCCTAACCCTAACACTACAGCTAAAAATAACCCTAACCTTGGATCCTTAAACCTAACCCCTAACACTTACTTTAACCCCAAACCCTAACCCTAATCCTAAGCATTAAACCTAACCCTATCTCTTAACCCTAACCCTAGCCCTTACCCTAACGTCTAGTTCTAACCCTAAATCTAACCTCCCGCCTAATCCTAACCTTAAGCCCTAATGCTAACGCTAACCCTGAACCCTAAACCTACCCGTAACCCTTAACACTAACCCTATCCGTGAACTTTAACCCTGACCCTAACCATTACCCGCACCCAAGCATTTAACCCTGACCCTTACCCTAATCCTTAATGATAACCCTAACACTAAACCCTAACCCTAAGCCCAACACTTAACCCTAATCCTATCCCTTAACCCTAACCCTAATGCTAACCCCTAAACGTAACCCTAACCGTGAACAGTAAACCTAACCCTAACCTCTAACACAAACCATAGCACATAAGTCTAACCCTAAAGCTAACCCTAACCCTAACCCTAACCCTAAACCCTAACTCTTAACCTTAACCCTAAGCGTTAACTCTCACGCTAACCTTTAATCCTAATCCTAATCCTAATCTTCAACCCTAAACCTAACACTTAACCCTAACCCTGTACCAAACCCTAACCCCTCATCTTAACCCTAACCTTAAACCTCAACCCTAAACCAAAGTGTAACCGTTAAATCTAAGAGTAACCTTTAACCCTAACCGTAATCCCTAAGCCTAAGCCCTCACCCTAACACTAAACTTCATCCTTAACCCTAACCATAACCCTAACCCTAAATCTAATTTTCAGACTTCTTGCTTTCTTAGAGTTTAGAAAGCCTGCAATCCTCCCACGCCATGTGTGAAAGGAGGCTCTGCCACAGTGTCCTGCATGAAACCCAGAGGCCCATACACTGCGTGCGGTAGAGTGGGTTCCCAGCGACCATCACAGACACCTAACTTTGCCTCCTAGGGCATACAGGGCCCGTGCCCTAAGCATAAACCCTACCCCTCACCCATAAGCCTAACCCACAACATAACACCTAACCCTCATCCTACTGCTCACCTTAACAGGTAAACCTCACCATAACCCTAACTTTAACCCCATATCTTAACGTTAATGCATGACACCCTGAGAACAAGCCCTATACCGTCATTATAACCCTACCTCCTAGCTATAACCGTAACACCTAATCCCTAATTCTGAAGCGCCAACCCTAACCTTAACCCGACCAACAACACTAACACTAACCCTAACCCCTTACCCTAACCCTACGCCTAAAAGTAACCCTAACCCTAGATCCTTCGTCATAACCCCTAACCTTAACCCTAACCTTTAACCTATTCCCAATCCTAACCATTAAACAGAACCCTAACTCTTAACCCTAACCCTAACCTTTACCCTAATGCCTAGAGATCTAACCCCAACACTGACCTACAGTTAACACTAACCCCAACCCCTAATGCTAACCTTAAACCTGAACCAAGCTCCTAACCCTTAACCCTAACACTATCCCTAACCCCTAAGCCTAACCCCAACTGTTAACCCTCTAACCCTCACCCTGAATCCTAACCCTATCCCTTAACCCTAACCCCTAACCCTAATGCTAACTCCAACACTTAACCTTACCCTGGCCCCCTAACCCAGACTTAACACCTTACCCCTAACACTAACTCTAACCCTAACCACTAATCCCTAGCACCTAACCCTGACTCGAAACCTAACCCCAAACACGAAAAACCCTAACGCCAACCCCAACCCTAATTCTCACACTACTTCCATTCCCAGAGTGAAGCAAGCCTACAATACAGCCATGCCATGTGTGAGATGAGGCTCCGCCTGAGTCCTGCATGGAGGTCCTCTCCCAAGGCCCAGGGAATGATGTTGTGCTTTCGTGGTGACTCCGACCGCACCCCTCTCACCGTACATTAACCAGGTCCTGTGCCCTTAAACTGACCGCTAAAGCTAAGCCCTACCACCAGCGCTAACCCCTGACCCTGAACCTAAGCCCCGAGCCTAAAGCCCAACATTAACTCTAGACCCTTACCCTAAACCTAATCCCTAACCCTAATGCTAACCCCTAAACCCAACCCTAACCGTGAACAGTAAACCTAACCCTAACCCCTAACACAAATCATAGCACATAACTCTAACCCTAAGCCTAACCGTAAACCCTAACTCTTAACCTTAACCCTAAGCGTTAACTCTCACGCTAACCTTTAATCCTAACCCTAATCCTAATCTTCAACCCTAAACCTAACACTTAACCCTAAACGTCTACCAAACCCTAACCCCTCATCTTAACCCTAACCGTAAACCTCAACCCTAAACCGAACCGTAACCGTTAAACCTAAGAGTAACCTTTAACCCTAACCCTGATCCCTAACCTTAAGCCCTCACCCTAACACTAAACTTCATCCTTAACCCTAACCAGAGTCCTAACCCTAAATCTAATTCTCAGACTTCTTGCTTTCTTAGAGTTTAGAAAGCCTGCAATCCTCCCATGCCATGCGTGAAAGGAGGCTCTACCACTGTGTCCTGCATGAAACCCACGGGCCCATACCCAGAGTATGATAGAGTGGGTTCCCGGGTACAATCCCAGCCCCCTAAACTCCCCCCGCCCGCCTAATGCAGACAGGGCCCGTGCGCTAAGCATAAACAATACCTTTAACAGATAACCCTAACCCTGAACATAACACCCAACCCTGTTCCTATTTCTCCCCTTAACACGTAAACCTCACCGTGCGCCTAACTTTAACCTCTTATCCTAACGTTAATGCATAACCCATTTCCTGAGAACAACCCCTATCCCATAATTCTAACCCTATCTCCTAGTCATCACTGGAACACCTAATCCCTAACCCTAATTCTAAACCGCTAACCCTAACCGTAACCCTACCTACAACCCTAACACTGACAGTAACCCTTAATTCTAACCCCAACGCTATGCCTAACAAAAACCCTAACCCTTGACCCTAACCCTTCACCCTAACCCCTAAGCCTTACCCTAACCCTTAACCTGAATCCTAATCCTAACCATTAAACCTAACCCTAGCTCTTAAAGCTAACCCTAAACCTTACCCTCACGACTAGACCTAACCCTGACACTAACCTAACACCTAACCCTAACCAGAACCCCTAAAGCTAACCCTGAACCCTATCCCTAACCCCAGCAGTAAACTTTAACCCTAAACCTAAGCCCAACCCGTAACCCTAATCCTATCCTTTTACCCTAAAGCTAACCCCTAAACCTAACCCCTATACCTCACCCTAACTCTAACCCCAATCCTAATTCTAACCATACCCCTTCATAAAACACTAACTCCTAACCGCTAACCCTAACACTAACCAAAAACCCTAATCACTAATCCCTAACCCTAACGCTTAACCTTTACCCTAACCGTTAACCCTCACCCTAAATCTTAACACTGACCCTAACCTTAACCTTTAACTCTAAGCCTAACCCTTAACCCTACAGTAAGGAAGACCCTTAATGCTAATGGGATCCCTTATCCCTAACCCTAACACTACAGCTAAAAATAACCGTAACCTTTGATCCTTAAACCTAACCGCTAACACTTACTTTAACCCCAAAGCCTAACCTTAATACTAATCATTAAATCTAACCCTATCTCTTAACCCTAACGCTAGCCCTTACCCTAACGCCTAGATCTAACCCTAAAACTAAGCTACCGCCTAATCTTAACCTTAAGCCCTAATGGTAACTCTAACATTGAACCCTAAACCTACCCGTAACCCTTAACACTAACCCTATCCGTGAACCTTAACCCTGACCCTAACCATTACCCGCACCCAAGCATTTAACCCTGACCCTACCCCTAATCCTTAATGATAACCCTAACACTAAACCCTAACCCTAAGCCCAACACTTAACCCTAATCCTATCCCTTAACCCTAACCCTAACCCTAATGCTACCCCCTAAACGTAACCCTAACCCTCACCAGTAAACCTAACCCTAACCTCTAACACAAACCATAGCACATAACTCTAACCCTAAAACTAACCCTAACCCTAAACCTAACCCTAAACCCTAACTCTTAACCTTAACCCTAAGCGTTAACTCTCACGCTAACCTTTAATGCTAACCCTAATCCTAATCTTCAACCCTAAACATAACACTTAACCCTAACCCTGTGCCAAAACCTAACCCCTCATCTTAACCCTAACCGTAAACCTCAACCCGAAACCAAAGTGTAACCGTTAAACCTAAGAGTAACCTTTAACCCTAACCCTAATCCCTAACCCTAAGCCCTCACCCTAACACTAAACTTCATCCTTAACCCTAACCAGAATCCTAACCCTAAATCTAATTCTCAGACTTCTTGCTTTCTTAGAGTTTAGAAAGCCTGCAACCCTCCCATGCCATGCGTGAAAGGAGGCTCTACCACTGTGTCCTGCATGAAACCCACAGGCCCATACCCAGAGTATGATAGAGTGGGTTCCCGGGTACAATCCCATCCCCCTAAACTCCCCCGCCCGCCTAATGCAGACACAGCCCGTGCGCTAAGCATAAACAATACCTTTAACAGATAACCCTAACCCTGAACATAACACCCAACCCTGTTCCTATTTCTCCCCTTAACACGTAAACCTCACCGTGTGCCTAACTTTAACCTCTTATCCTAACGTTAATGCATAACCCATTTCCTGAGAACAACCCCTATCCCATAATTCTAACCCTATCTCCTAGTCATCACTGTGACACCTAATCCCTAACCCTAATTCTAAACCGCTAACCCTAACCGTAACCCTACCTACAATCCTAACACTGACAGTAACCCTTACTTCTAACCCCAACGCTATGCCTAACAATAACCCTAACCCTTGACCCTAACCCTTCACCCTAACCCCTAAGCCTTACCCTAACCCTTAACCTTAATCCTAATCCTAACCATTAAACCTAACCCTAGCTCTTAAAGCTAACCCTAAACCTTACCCTCACGACTAGACCTAACCCTGACACTAACCTAACACCTAACCCTAACCAGAACCCCTAAAGATAATCCTGAACCCTATCCCTAACCCTAGCAGTAAACTTTAACCCTAAACCTAAGCACAACCCGTAACCCTAATCCTATACTTTTACCCTAAAACTAACCCCTAAACCTAACACCTATACCTCACCCTAACTCTAACCCCAATCCTAATTCTAACCATACCCCTTCATAAAACACTAACTCCTAACCGCTAACCCTAACACTAACCAAAAACCCTAATCGCTAATCCCTAACCCTAATGCTTAACCTTTACCCTCACCGTTAACCCTCACCCTAAATCTTAACACTGACCCTAACCTTAACCTTTTACTCTAAGCCTAGCCCTTAACCCTACAGTAAGGAAGACCCTTAATGCTAATGGGATTCCTTATCCCTAACCCTAACACTACAGCTAAAAATAACCCTAACCTTTGATCCTTAAACCTAACCCCTAACACTTACTTTAACCCCAAACACTAACCCTAATCCTAAGCATTAAACCTAACCCTATCTCTTAACCCTAACGCTAGCCCTTACCCTAACGCCTAGATCTAACCCTAAATCTAACCTACCGCCTAATCCTAACCTTAAGCCCTAATGCTAACTCTAACCCTGAACCCTAAACCTACCCGTAACCCTTAACACTAACGCTATCCGTGAACCTTAACCCTGACCCTAACCATTACCCGCACCCAAGCATTTAACCCTGACCCTACCCCTAATCCTTAATGATAACCCTAACACTAAACCCTAACCCTAAGCCCAACACTTAACCCTAATCCTATCCCTTAACCCTAACCCTAACCCTAATGCTAACCCCTAAATGTAACCCTAACCGTCACCAGTAAACCTAACCCTAACCTCTAACACAAACCATAGCACATAACTCTAACCCTAAAACTAACCCTAACCCTAACCCTAACCCTAAACCCTATCTGTTAACCTTAACCCTAAGCGTTAACTCTCATGCTAACCTTTAATCCTAACCCTAATCCTTAGCTTCAACACTAAACCTAACACTTAAACCTAACCCTGTACCAAACCCTAACCCCTCATCTTAACCCTAACCGTAAACCTCAACCCGAAACCAAAGTGTAACCGTTAAACCTAAGAGTAACCTTTAACCCTAACCCTAATCCCTAATCCTAAGCCCTCACCCTAACACTAAACTTCATCCTTCACCCTAACCAGAATCCTAACCCTAAATCTAATTCTCAGACTTCTTGCTTTCTTAGAGTTTAGAAAGCCTGCAATCCTCCCATGCCATGTGTGAAAGGATGCTCTACCACTGTGTCCTGCATGAAACCCATGGGCCCATACCCAGAGTATGATAGAGTGGGTTCCCGGGTACAATCCCAGCCCCCTAAACACCCCCGCCCGCCTAATGCAGACAGGGCCCGTGTGCTAAGCATAAACAATAGCTTTAACAGATAACCCTAACCCTGAACATAACACCCAACCCTGTTCCTATTTCTCCCCTTAACACGTAAACCTCACCGTGAGCCTAACTTTAACCTCTTATCCTAACGTTAATGCATAACCCATTTCCTGAGAACAACCCCTATCCCATAATTCTAACCCTATCTCCTAGTCATCACTGTGACACCTAATCCCTAACCCTAATTCTAAACCGCTAACCCTAACCGTAACCCTACCTACAACCCTAACACTGACAGTAACCCTTACTTCTAACCCCAACGCTATGCCTAACAAAACCCTAACCCTTGACCCTATCCCTTCACCCTAACCCCTAAGCCTTACCCTAACCCTTAACCCTAATCCTAATCCTAACCATTAAACCTAACCCTAGCTCTGAAAGCTAACCCTAAACCTTACCCTCACGACTAGACCTAACCCTGACACTAACCTAACACCTAACCCTAACCAGAACCCCTAAAGCTAACCCTGAACCCTATCCCTAACCCTAGCAGTAAACTTTAACCCTAAACTTAAGCCCAACCCGTAACCCTAATCCTATCCTTTTACCCTAAAACTAACCCCTAAACCTAACACCTATACCTCACTCTAACTCTAACCCCAGTCCTAATCCTAACCATACCCCTTCATAAAACACTAACTCCTAACCGCTAACCCTAACACTAACCAAAAACCCTAATCACTAATCCCTAACCCTAACGCTTAACCTTTACCCTAACCGTTAACCCTCACCCTAAATCTTAACACTGACCCTAACCTTCACCTTTAACTCTAAGCCTAACCCTTAACCCTACAGTAAGGAAGACCCTTTATGCTAATGGGATCCCTTATCCCTAACCCTAACACTACAGCTAAAAATAACCCTAACCTTGGATCCTTAAACCTAACCCCTAACACTTACTTTATCCCCAAACCCTAACCCTAATCCTAAGCATTAAACCTAACCCTATCTCTTAACCCTAATGCTAGCCCTTACCCTAACGCCTAGATCTAACCCTAAATCTAACCTACCGCCTAATCCTAACCTTAAGCCCTAATGCTATCTCTAACCCTGAACCCTAAACCTACCCGTAACCCTTAACACTAACCCTATCCGTGAACCTTAACCCTGACCCTAACCATTACCCGCACCCAAGCATTTAACCCTGACCCTAACCCTAATCCTTAATGATAACCCTAACACTGAACAGTAACCCTAAGCCCAACACTTAACCCTAATGCTATCCCTTAACCCTAACCCTAAAACTAACCCTAATGCTAACCCCTAAACGTAACCCTAACCGTCACCAGTAAACCTAACCCTAACCTCTAACACAAACCATAGCACATAACTCTAACCCTAAAACTAACCATAAACCTAACCCTAAACCATAACTCTTAACCTTAACCCTAAGCGTTAACTCTCACGCTAACCTTTAATCCTAACCCTAATCCTAATATTCAACCCTAAACCTAACACTTAACCCTAACCCTGTACCAAACCCTAACCCCTCATCTTAACCCTAACCGTAAACCGGAACCCGAAACCAAAGTGTTACCGTTAAATCTAAGAGTAACCTTTAACCCTAACCCTAATCCCTAACCCTAAGCCCTCACCCTAACACTAAACTTCATCCTTAACCCTAACCAGAATCCTAACCCTAAATCTAATTCTCAGACTTCTTGCTTTCTTAGAGTTTAGAAAGCCTGCAATCCTCCCATGCCATGCGTGAAAGGAGGCTCTACCACTGTGTCCTGCATGAAACCCACGGGCCCATACCCAGAGTATGATAGAGTGGGTTCCCGGGTACAATCCCAGCCCCCTAAACTCCCTCCGCCCGCCTAATGCAGACAGGGCCCGTGCGCTAAGCATAAACAATACCTTTAACAGATAACCCTAACCCTGAACATAACACCCAACCCTGTTCCTATTTCTCCCCTTAACACATAAACCTCACTGTGCGCCTAACTTTAACCTCTTATCCTAACGTTAATGCATAACCCATTTCCTGAGAACAACCCCTATCCCATAATTCTAACCCTATCTCCTAGTCATCACTGTGACACCTAATCCCTAACCCTAATTGTAAACCGCTAACCCTAACTGTAACCGTACCTACAACCCTAACACTGACAGTAACCCTTACTTCTAACCTGAACGCTATGCCTAACAAAAACCATAACCCTTGACCCTAACCCTTCACCCTAACCTCTAAGCCTTACCCTAACCCTTAACCCTAATCCTAATCCTAACCATTAAACCTAACCCTAGCTCTTAAAGCTAACCCTAAACCTTACCCTCACGACTGGACCTAACCCTGACACAAACCTAACACCTAACCCTAACCAGAACCCCTAAAGCTAACCCTGAACCCTATCCCTAACCCTAGCAGTAAACTTTAACCCTAAACCTAAGCCCAACCCGTAACCCTAATCCTATCCTTTTACCCTAAAACTAACCCCTAAACCTAACCCCTATACCTCACCCTAACTCTAACCCCAATCCTAATTCTATCCATACCCCTTCATAAAACACTAACTCCTAACCGCTAACCCTAACACTAACCAAAAACCCTAATCACTAATCCCTAACCCTAACGCTTAACCTTTACCCTAACCGTTAACCCTCACCCTAAATCTTAACACTGACCCTAACCTTAACCTTTAACTCTAAGCCTAACCCTTAACCCTACAGTAAGGAAGACCCTTAATGCTAATGGGATCCCTTATCCCTAACCCTAACACTACAGCTAAAAATAACCCTAACCTTGGATCCTTAAACCTAACCCCTAACACTTACTTTAACCCCAAACACTAAACCTAATCCTAAGCATTAAACCTAACCCTATCTCTTAACCCTAACGCTAGCCCTTACCCTAACGCCTAGATCTAACCCTAAATCTAACCTACCGCCTAATCCTAACCTTCAGCCCTAATGCTAACTCTAACCCTGAACCCTAAACCTACCCGTAACCCTTAACACTAACCCTATCCGTGAACCTTAACCCTGACCCTAACCATTACCCGCATCCAAGCATTTAACCCTGACCCTACCCCTAATCCTTAATGATAACCCTAACACCTAAACCTAACCCTAAGCCCAACACTTAACCCTAATCCTATCCCTGAACCCTAACCCTAATGCTAACCCCTAAACGTAACCCTAACCGTCATCAATAAATCTAACCCTAACCTCTAACATAAACCATAGCACATAACTCTAACCCTAAAACTAACCCTAATCCTAACCCTAAACCTAACCCTTACCCTTAACACTAAGCGTTAACTCTCACGCTAACCTTTAATCCTAACCCTAATCCTAATCTTCAACCCTAAACCTAACACTTAACCCTAACCCTGTACCAAACCCTAACCCCTCATCTTAACCCTAACCGTAAACCTCAACCCGAAACCAAAGTGTAACCGTTAAACCTAACAGTAACCTTTAACCCTAACCCTAATCCCTAACCCTAAGCCCTCACCCTAACACTAAACTTCATCCTTCACCCTAACCAGAATCCTAACCCTAAATCTAATTCTCAGACTTCTTGCTTTCTTAGAGTTTAGAAAGCCTGCAATCCTCCCATGCCATGCGTGAAAGGAGGCTCTACCACTGTGTCCTGCATGAAACCCATGGGCCCATACCCCGAGTATGATAGAGTGGGTTCCCGGGTACAATCCCAGCCCCCTAAACTCCCCCCGCCCGCCTAATGGAGACAGGGCCCGTGCACTAAGCATAAACAATACCTTTAACAGATAACCCTAACCCTGAACATAACACCCAACCCTGTTCCTATTTCTCCCCTTAACACGTAAACCTCACCGTGCGCCTAACTTTAACCTCTTATCCTAACGTTAATGCATAACCCATTTCCTGAGAACAACCCCTATCCCATAATTCTAACCCTATCTCCTAGTCATCACTGTGACACCTAATCCCTAACCCTAATTCTAAACCGCTAACCCTAACCGTAACCCTACCTACAACCCTAACACTGACAGTAACCCTTACTTCTAACCCCAATGCTATGCCTAACAAAAACCTCAACCCTTGACCCTAACCCTTCACCCTAACCCCTAAGCCTTACCCTAACCCTTAACCCTAATCCTAATCCTAACCATTAAACCTAACCCTAGCTCTTAAAGCTAACCCTAAACCTTACCCTCACGACCAGACCTAACCCTGACACTAACCTAACACCTAACCCTAACCAGAACCCCTAAAGCTAACGCTGAACCCTATCCCTAACCCTAGCAGTAAACTTTAACCCTAAACATAAGCCCAACCCGTAACCCTAATCCTATCCTTTTACCCTAAAACTAACCCCTAAACCTAACCCCTATACCTCACCCTAACTCTAACCCCAATCCTAATTCTAACCATACCCCTTCGTAAAACGCTAACCCCTAACCGCTAACCCTAACACTAACCAAAAACCCCAATCACTAATCCCTAACCCTAACGCTTAACCTTTACCCTAACCGTTAACCCTCACCCTAAATCTTAACACTGACCCTAACCTTAACCTTTAACTCTAAGCCTAACCCTTAACCCTACAGGAAGGAAGACCCTTAATGCTTATGGGATCCCTTATCCCTAACCCTAACACTACAGCTAAAAATAACCCTAACCTTGGATCCTTAAACCTTACCCCTAACACTTACTTTAACCCCAAACCCTAACCCTAATCCTAAGCATTAAACCTAACCCTATCTCTTAACCCTAACGCTAGCCCTTACCCTAACGCCTAGATCTAACCCTAAATCTAACTACCGCCTTATCCTAACCTTAAGCCCTAATGCTAACGCTAACCCTGAACCCTAAACCTACCCGTAACCCTTAACACTAACCCTATGTGTGAACCTTAACCCTGATCCTAACCATAACCCGCACCCAAGCATTTAACCCTGATTCTAACCATAATCCTTAATGATAAACCTAACACTAAAACTTAACCCTAAGCCCAGCACTTAACCCTAATCCTATCCCTTAACCCTAACCCTAACCCTAATGCTACCCCCTAAACGTAACCCTAACCGTGACCAGTAAACCTAACCCTAACCTCTAACACAAACCATAGCACATAACTCTAACCCTAAAACTAACCCTAACCCTAAACCTAACCCTAAACCCTAACTCTTAACCTTAACCCTAAGCGTTAACTCTCACGCTAACCTTTAATCCTAACCCTAATCCTAATCTTCCACCCTAAACCTAACACTTAACCCTAACCCTGTACCTAAACCTAACCCCAACCCCTCATCTTAACCCTAACCGTAAACCTCAACCCTAAACCAAAGTGTAACCGTTAAACCTAAGAGTAACCTTTAACCCTAACCCTAATCCCTAACCCTAAGCTCTCACCCTAACACTAAACTTCATCCTTAACCCTAACCATAATCCTAACCCTAAATCTAATTCTCAGACTTCTTGCTTTCTTAGAGTTTAGAAAGCCTGCAATCCTCCCATGCCATGCGTGAAATGAGGCTCTACCACTGTGTCCTCCATGAAACCCACGGGCCCATACCCAGAGTATGATAGAGTGTGTTCCCGGGTACAATCCCAGGCCCCTAAACTCCCCCCGCCCTCCTAATGCAGACAGGGCCCGTGCGCTAAGCATAAACAATACCTCTAACAGATAACCCTAACACTGAACATAACACCCAACCCTGTTCCTATTTCTCCCCTTAACACGTAAACCTCACCGTGCGCCTAACTTTAACCTCTTATCCTAACGTTAATGCATATACCATTTCCTGAGAACAACCCCTATCCCATAATTATAACCCTATCTACTAGTCATCACTGTGACACCTAATCCCTAACCCTAATTCTAAACCACTAACCCTAACCGTAACCCTACCTACAACCCTAACACTGACAGTAACCCTTACTTCTAACCCCAACGCTATGCCTAACAAAAACCCTAACCCTTGACCCTAACCCTTCACCCTAACCCCTAAGCCTTACCCTAACCCTTAACCCTAATCCTAATCCTAACCATTAAACCTAACCCTAGCTCTTAAAGCTAACCCTAAACCTTACCCTCACGACTAGACCTAACCCTGACACTAACCTAACACCTAACCCTAACCAGAACCCCTAAAGCTAACCCTGAACCCTATCCCTAACCCTAGCAGTAAACTTTAACCCTAAACCTAAGCCCAACCCGTAACCCTAATCCTATCCTTTTACCCTAAAACTAACCCCTAAACCTAACCCCTATACCTCACCCTAACTCTAACCCCAATCCTAATTCTAACCATACCCCTTCATAAAACACTAACTCCTAACCGCTAACCCTAACACTAACCAAAAACCCTAATCACTAATCCCTAACCCTAACGCTTAACCTTTACCCTGACCATTAACCCTCACCCTAAATCTTAACACTGACCCTAACCTTAACCTTTAACTCTAAGCCTAACCCTTAACCCTACAGGAAGGAAGACCCTTAATGCTAATGGGATCCCTTATCCCTAACCCTAACACTACAGCTAAAAATAACCCTAACCTTGGATCCTTAAACCTAACCCCTAACATTTACTTTAACCCCAAACCCTAACCCTAATCCTAAGCATTAAACCTAACCCTATCTCTTAACCCTAACGCTAGCCCTTACCCTAACGCCTAGATCTAACCCTAAATCTAACCTACCGCCTAATCCTAACCTTAAGCCCTAATGCTAACACTAACCATGAACCCTAAACCTACCCGTAACCCTTAACACTAACCCTATCCGTGAACCTTAACCCTGACCCTAACCATTACCCGCACCCAAGCATTTAACCCTGACCCTAACCCTAATCCTTAATGCTAACCTTAACACTAAACCCTAATCCTAAGCCCAACACTTAACCTTAATCCTATCCCTTAACCCTAACCCTAACCCTAATGCTACCCCCTAAACGTAACCCTAACCGTGACCAGTAAACCTAACCCTAACCTCTAACACAAACCATAGCACATAACTCTAAACCTAAAACTAACCCTAACCCTAACCCTAAAACCTAACTCTTAACCTTAACCCTAAGCGTTAACTCTCACGCTAACCTTTAATCCTAACCCTAATCCTAATCTTCAAACCTAAACCTAACACTTAACCCTAACCCTGTACCAAACCCTAACCCCTCATCTTAACCCTAACCGTAAACCTCAACCCTAAACCAAAGTGTAACCGTTAAACCTAAGAGTAACCTTTAACCTTAACCCTAATCCCTAACCCTAAGCCCTCACCCTAACACTAAACTTCATCCTTAACCCTAACCATAATCCTAACCCTAAATCTAATTCTCAGACTTCTTGCTTTCTTAGAGTTTAGAAAGCCTGCAATCCTCCCGTGCCATGCATGAAAGGAGGCTCTACCACTGTGTCCTGCATGAAACCCATGGGCCCATACCCAGAGTATGATAGAGTGGGTTCCCGGGTACAATCCCAGCCCCCTAAACTCCCCCCGCCCGCCTAATGCAGACAGGGCCCGTGCGCTAAGCATAAACAATACCTTTAACAGATAACCCTAACCCTGAACATAACACCCAACCCTGTTCCTATTTCTCCCCTTAACACGTAAACCTCACCGTGCGCCTAACTTTAACCTCTTATCCTAACGTTAATGCATAACCCATTTCCTGAGAACAACCCCTATCCCATATTTCTAACCCTATCTCCTAGTCATCACTGTGACACCTAATCCCTAACCCTAATTCTAAACCGCTAACCCTAACCGTAACCCTACCTACAACCCTAACACTGACAGTAACCCTTACTTCTAACCCCAACGCTATCCCTAACAAAAACCCTAACCCTTGACCCTAACCCTTCACCCTAACCCCTAAGCCTTACCCTAACCCTTAACCCTAATCCTAATCCTAACCATTAAACCTAACCCTAGCTCTTAAAGCTAACCCTAAACCTTACCCTCACGACTAGACCTAACCCTGACACTAACCTAACACCTAACCCTAACCAGAACCCCTAAAGCTAACCCTGAACCCTATCCCTAACTCCAGCAGGAAACTTTAACCCTAAACCTAAGCCCAACCCGTAACCCTAATCCTATCCTTTTACCCTAAAACTAACCCCTAAACCTAACCCCTATACCTCACCCTAACTCTAACCCCAATCCTAATTCTAACCATACCCCTTCATAAAACACTAACTCCTAACCGCTAACCCTAACACTAACCAAAAACCCTAATCACTAATCCCTAACCCTAACGCTTAACCTTTACCCTAACCGTTAACCTTCACCCTAAATCTTAACACTGACCCTAACCTTAACCTTTAACTCTAAGCCTAACCCTTAACCCTACAGGAAGGAAGACCCTTAATGCTAATGGGATCCCTTATCCCTAACCCTAACACTACAGCTAAAAATAACCCTAACCTTGGATCCTTAAACCTAACCCCTAACACTTAATTTAACCCCAAACCCTAACCCTAATCCTAAGCATTAAACCTAACTCTATCTCTTAACCCTAAAGCTAGCCCTTACCCTAACGCCTAGATCTAACCCTAAATCTAACCTACCGCCTAATCCTAACCTTAAGCACTAATGCTAACACTAACCCTGAACCCTAACCCTACCCGTAACCCTTAACACTAACCCTATCCGTGAACCTTAACCCTGACCCTAACCATTACCCGCACCCAAGCATTTAACCCTGACCCTAACCCTAATCCTAAATGCTAAACCTAACACTAAACCCTAACCCTAAGGCCAACACATCCCTAATCCTATCCCTTAACCCTAACCCTAACCCTAATGTTACCCCCTAAACTTAACCCTAACCGTGACCAGTAAACCTAACCCTAACCTCTAACACAAACCATAGCACAAAACTCTAACCCTAAAACTAACCCTAACCCTAAACCTAACCCTAAACCCTAACTCTTAACCTTAACCCTAAGCGTTAACTCTCACGCTAACCTTTAATCCTAACCCTAATCCTAATCTTCAAACCTAAACCTAACACTTAACCCTAACCCTGTACCAAACCCTAACCCCTCATCTTAACCCTAACCGTAAACCCCAACCCTAAACCAAAGTGTAACCGTTAAACCTAAGAGTAACCTTTAACCCTAACCCTAATCCCTAACCCTAAGCCCTCACCCTAACACTAAACTTCATCCTTAACCCTAACCAGAATCCTAACCCTAAATCTAATTCTCAGACTTCTTGCTTTCTTAGAGTTTAGAAAGCCTGCAATCCTCCCATGCCATGCGTGAAAGGAGGCTCTACCACTGTGTCCTGCATGAAACCCACGGGCTCATACCCAGAGTATGATAGAGTGGGTTCCCAGGTACAATCCCAGCCCCCTAAACTCCCCCCGCCCGCCTAATGCAGACAGGGCCCGTGCTCTAAGCATAAACAATACCTTTAACAGATAACCCTAACCCTGAACATAACACCCAACCCTGTTCCTATTTCTCCCCTTAACACGTAAACCTCACCATGCGCGTAACTTTAACCTCTTATCCTAACGTTAATGCATAAACCATTTCCTGAGAACAACCCCTATCCCATATTTCTAACCCTATCTCCTAGTCATCACTGTGACACCTAATCCCTAACCCTAATTCTAAACCGCTAACCCTAACCGTAACCCTACCTACAACCCTAACACTGACAGTAACCCTTATTTCTAACCCCAACGCTATGCCTAACAAAAACCCTAACCCTTGACCCTAACCCTTCACCCTAACCCCTAAGCCTTACCCTAACCCTTAACCCTAATCCTAATCCTAACCATTAAACCTAACCCTAGTTCTTAAAGCTAACCCTAAACCTTACCCTCACGACTAGACCTAACCCTGACACTAACCTAACACCTAACCCTAACCAGAACCCCTAAAGCTAACCCTGAACCCTATCCCTAACCCTAGCAGTAAACTTTAACCCTAAACCTAAGCCCAACCCGTAACCCTAATCCTATCCTTTTACCCTAAAACTAACCCTAAACCTAACCCCTATACCTCACCCTAACTCTAACCCCAATCCTAATTCTAACCATACCCCTTCATAAAGCACTAACTCCTAACCGCTAACCCTAACACTAACCAAAATCCCTAATCACTAATCCCTAACCCTAACGGTTAACTTTTACCCTAACCGTTAACCCTCACCCTAAATCTTAACACTGACCCTAACCTTAACCTTTAACTCTAAGCCTAACCCTTAACCCTACAGGAAGGAAGACCCTTAATGCTAATGGGATCCCTTATCCCTAACCCTAACACTACAGCTAAAAATAACCCTAACCTTGGATCCTTAAACCTAACCCCTAACACTTACTTTAACCCCAAACCTAACCCTAATCCTAAGCATTAAACCTAACCCTATCTCTTAACCCTAACGCTAGCCCTTACCCTAACGCCTAGATCTAACCCTAAATCTAACCTACCGCCTAATCCTAACCTTAAGCCCTAATGCTAACACTAACCCTGAACCCTAAACCTACCGGTAACCCTTAACACTAACCCTATCCGTGAACCTTAAGCCTGACCCTAACCATTACCCGCACCCAAGCATTTAACCCTGACCCTAACCCTAATCCTTAATGCTAACATTAACACTAAACCCTAATCCTATTCCTTAACCCTAACCCTAACCCTAACCCTAATGCTAACCCCTAAACGTAACCCTAACCGTCACCAGTAAACCTAACCCTAACCTCTAACACAAACCATAGCACATAACTCTAACCCTAAAACTAACCCTAACCCTAAACCCTAACTCTTAACCTTAACCCTAAGCGTTAACTCTCACGCTAACCTTTAATCCTAACCCTAATCCTAATCTTCAACCCTAAACCTAACACTTAACCCTAACCCTGTACCAAACCCTAACCCCTCATCTTAACCCTAACCGTAAACTTCAACCCTAAACCAAAGTGTAACCGTTAAACCTAAGAGTAACCTTTAACCCTAACCCTAATCCCTAACCCTAAGCCCTCACCCTAACACTAAACTTCATCCTTAACCCTAACCAGAATCCTAACCCTAAATCTAATTCTCAGACTTCTCGCTTTCTTAGAGTTTAGAAAGCCTGCAATCCTCCCATGCCATGCGTGAAAGGAGGCTCTACCACTGTGTCCTGCATGAAACCCACGGGCCCATACCCAGAGTATGATAGAGTGGGTTCCCGGGTACAATCCCAGCCCCCTAAACTCCCCCCGCCCGCCTAATGCAGACAGGGCCCGTGCGCTAAGCATAA
This sequence comes from Eulemur rufifrons, assembly GCF_041146395.1. Classification (NCBI taxonomy): domain Eukaryota; kingdom Metazoa; phylum Chordata; class Mammalia; order Primates; family Lemuridae; genus Eulemur; species Eulemur rufifrons. Next base: position 1,262,379 of record NW_027182828.1, on the reverse strand, counting down.
ACAATACCTTTAACAGATAACCCTAACCCTGAACATAACACCCAACCCTGTTCCTATTTCTCCCCTTAACACGTAAACCTCACCGTGCGCCTAACTTTAACCTCTTATCCTAACGTTAATGCATAACCCATTTCCTGAGAACAACCCCTATCCCATATTTCTAACCCTATCTCCTAGTCATCACTGTGACACCTAATCCCTAACCCTAATTCTAAACCGCTAACCCTAACCGTAACACTACCTACAACCCTAACACTGACAGTAACCCTTACTTCTAACCCCAACGCTATGCCTAACAAAAACCCTAACCCTTGACCCTAACCCTTCACCCTAACCCCTAAGCCTTACCCTAACCCTTAACCCTAATCCTAATCCTAACCATTAAACCTAACCCTAGCTCTTAAAGCTAACCCTAAACCTTACCCTCACGACCAGACCTAACCCTGACACTAACCTAACACCTAACCCTAACCAGAACCCCTAAAGCTAACCCTGAACCCTATCCCTAACTCCAGCAGGAAACTTTAACCCTAAACCTAAGCCCAACCCGTAACCCTAATCCTATCCTTTTACCCTAAAACTAACCCCTAAACCTAACCCCTATACCTCACCCTAACTCTAACCCCAATCCTAATTCTAACCATACCCCTTCATAAAACACTAACTCCTAACCGCTAACCCTAACACTAACCAAAAACCCTAATCACTAATCCCTAACCCTAACGCTTAACCTTTACCCTAACCGTTAACCCTCACCCTAAATCTTAACACTGACCCTAACCTTAACCTTTAACTCTAAGCCTAACCCTTAACCCTATAGGAAGGAAGACCCTTAATGCTAATGGGATCCCTTATCCCTAACCCTAACACTACAGCTAAAAATAACCCTAACCTTGGATCCTTAAACCTAACCCCTAACACTTACTTTAACCCCAAACCCTAACCCTAATCCTAAGCATTAAACCTAACTCTATCTCTTAACCCTAACGCTAGCCCTTACCCTAACGCCTAGATCTAACCCTAAATCTAACCTACCGCCTAATCCTAACCTTAAGCACTAATGCTAACACTAACCCTGAACCCTAAACCTACCCGTAACCCTTAACACTAACCCTATTCGTGAACCTTAACCCTGACCCTAACCATTACCCGCACCCAATCATTTAACCCTGACCCTAACCCTAATACTTAATGATAAACCTAACACTAAACCCTAACCCTAAGCCCAACACTTAACCCTAATCCTATCCCTTAACCCTAACCCTAACCCTAATGATACCCCCTAAACGTAACCCTAACCGTGACCAGTAAACCTAACCCTAACCTCTAACACAAACCATAGCACATAACTCTAACTCTAAAGCTAACCCTAACCCTAACCCTAACCATAAACCTTAACACTTAACCTTAATCCTAAGCGTTAACTCTCACGCTAACCTTTAATCCTAACCCTAATCCTAATCTTCAACCCTAAACCTAACACTTAACCCTAACCCTGTACCAAACACTAACCCCTCATCTTAACCCTAACCGTAAACCTCAACCCTAAACCAAAGTGTAACCGTTAAACCTAAGAGTAACCTTTAACCCTAACCCTAATCCCTAACCCTAAGCCCTCACCTTAACACTAAACTTCATCTTTAACCCTAACCATAATCCTAACCCTAAATCTAATTCTCAGACTTCTTGCTTTCTTAGAGTTTAGAGAGCCTGCAATCCTCCCATGCCATGCGTGAAAGGAGGCTCTACCACTGTGTTCTGCATCAAACCCACGGGCCCATACCCAGAGTATGATAGAGTGGGTTCCCGGGTACAATCCCAGCCCCCTAAACTCCCCCCGCCCGCCTAATGCCGACAGGGCCCGTGCGCTAAGCATAAACAATACCTTTAACAGATAACCCTAACCGTGAACATAACACCCAACCCTGTTCCTATTTCTCCCCTTAACACGTAAACCTCACCGTGCGCCTAACTTTAACCTCTTATCCTAACGTTAATGCATAACCCATTTCCTGAGAACAACCCCTAACCCATAATTCTAACCCTATCTCCTAGTCATCACTGTGACACCTAATCCCTAACCCTAATTCTAAACCGCTAACCCTAACCGTAACCCTACCTACAACCCTAACACTGACAGTAACCCTTATTTCTAACCCCAACGCTATGCCTAACAAAAACCCTAACCCTTGACCCTAACCCTTCACCCTAACCCCTAAGCCTTACCCTAACCCTTAACCCTAATCCTAATCCTAACCATTAAACCTAACCCTAGCTCTTAAAGCTAACCCTAAACCTTACCCTCACGACTTGACCTAACCCTGACACTAACGTAACACCTAACCCTAACCAGAACCCCTAAAGCTAACCCTGAACCCTATCCCTAACCCTAGCAGTAAACTTTAACCCTAAACCTAAGCCCAACCCGTAACCCTAATCCTATCCTTTTACCCTAAAACTAACCCCTAAACCTAACCCCTATACCTCACCCTAACTCTAACCCCAATCCTAATTCTTTTTTTTTTTTTTGAAATAATATGGGTAATATTCATGATAAATTATTAAGTGAACAGTGCAAGTTAAAAACAATAGTTTCATATTTTTTCCCCACCCCCCCTTTCCCGAGTCAGCACCTTCAAGTGTTACCACTCCCCAAAAGGTGTGCAATGCACTCATTGTGTAGGCATACCCCCATCCCCTCCCCCACCCCCCACCTCAGTCTGATGTCCAATTGGTGTCATTCCCAGATTTGTATTTAGGTGATGATCAGGGAAACCAATTTTCTGGTGAGTACATGTGATGCTTGTTTTTCCATTCTTGGGATACTTCACTTAATATAATGGGTTCCAACTCTCTCCAGGAGAACCATAGAGATGTCGTATCTTCATCATTCCTTATAGCTAAGTAATATTCCATGGTATACATATACCACAGTTTACTAATCCAATCATGTATTGATGGGCATTTGGGTTGTTTCCACATCTTTGCTATTGTGAATTGTGCTGCTATAAACATTTGGGTACACGTGCCTTTGTAACAGAATGACCTTTTTTCCTTTGGGTATATGCCCAGTAATGGGATTGCTGGGTCAAATGGCAGGTCTACTTGAATCTGTTTAAGATACCTCCATAATGCTTTCCACAGGGGTTGCACTAGTTTGCAGTCCCACCAGCAGTGTATTAGTGTTCCTGTCTCTCCACACCCACGCCAACATGTGTTGTTTTGGGTTTTTTTGATAAAGGCCATTCTCACTGGGGTTAAGTGATATCTCATTGTGGTTTTGATTTGCATTTCCCTGATGATTAGAAAACATTGCAATGAAGTTCTACCCAACAAGCTGAACAAAAAACCGTCTCACTTATCGGTTTTCTCAATAAATGTCAATGGCTTGAATTCCCCGCTCAAGAGACATAGACTGGCCCAATGGATAAAAAAGCACAAGCCAAGTATCTGCTGTCTCCAAGAAACCCACCTAACGAGCAAAGATGCATTTAGACTGAAAGTAAAAGGATGGAAATCGGTATTTCAAGCAAACGGTAACGAAAAGAAAGCTGGTGTGGCAATCTTAATTTCCAATAACTTAGCTTTCAAACCAACAAAAATAATAAAAGACAAAAATGGCTACTACATACTGGTCAAGGGCACAATTCAACAAGAAGCCATGACTATACTCAATATATATGCACCCAACCTAGGTGCACCTAGATTCATAAAGCAAACCCTACTAGATCTGAACCAGATGATAGATAATAATACTGTAATAGCTGGAGACTTTAACACCCCACTGACAGTACAGGACAGATCCTCTAAACAGAAAATAAACAAAGACATAATGGACCTAAATAGAATGCTAGAACAAATGGGCATGGCTGACATCTATAGGACATTCTACCCAAAGTCCACAGAATATACATTCTTCTCATCAGCTCACGGGACATTCTCTAAGATTGACCATGTCCTAGGACATAAATCATGTCTTCAAAAATTCAAAAAAATAGAAATTATACCATGCATCTTCTCAGATCACAGCGGAATAAAAGTAACAATGATCACAAACAGAAACCCTCACTCTTACTCAAAGTCATGGAAGCTAAATAACCTTCTCCTGAATAATTATTCTATAAAAGAAGAAATCAAGATGGAAATCAAAAATTTCTTTGAATTAAATGACAATGGAGATACAACTTATCAAAATCTATGGGATGCAGCTAAAGCAGTCCTGAGAGGAAAATTCATATCCATAAATGCCTATATCAAAAAGACAGAAAACATGCAAATAGACAACCTAACGAATAGACTCAAAGAGCTGGAGAAAGAAGAACAGAACGATCCCAAACCCAGCAGAAGGCGAGAAATTACTAAGATCAAATCAGAACTAAATGAAAAGGACAACAAAGAAACTATAAGGGAAATTAATAAAACAAAAAGTTGGTTCTTTGAAAAGATAAACAAAATAGACACACCCCTGGCTAGACTAACCAAGAGCACAAAAGTAAAATCTCTAATAACCTCCATTAGGAACATGAAAGGAGAAATCACAACCGATGCTACAGAGATACAAGATATCATCTATGAATTCTACAAAAATCTTTATGCACACAAACTGGAGAACGTGGAGGAAATGGACAAATTTTTAGAGACACATAGTCTTCCCAGGCTCAACCAGGAAGAAATAGAGTACCTGAACAGACCAATATCAAGAACTGAAATCGAAACAGCAATAAAAAACCTTGCCAAAAAGAAAAGCCCTGGTCCAGATGGGTTCACACCTGAATTTTACCATACATACAAAGAAGAACTGGTGCCCATCCTACATAAACTATTCTCCAATATTGAGAAGGATGGAGTTCTCCCCAACACGTTCTACCAAGCCAATATAACATTAATACCAATCCTAATTCTAACCATACCCCTTCATAAAACACTAACTCCTAACCGCTAACCCTAACACTAACCAAAAACCCTAATCACTAATCCCTAACCCTAACGCTTAACCTTTACCCTAACCGTTAACCCTCACCCTAAATCTTAACACTGACCCTAACCTTAAACTTTAACTCTAAGCCTAACCCTTAACCCTACAGTAAGGAAGACCCTTAATGCTAATGGGATCCCTTATCCCTAACCCTAACACTACAGCTAAAAATAACCCTAACCTTGGATCCTTAAACCTAACCCCTAACACTTACTTTAACCCCAAACCCTAACCCTAATCCTAAGCATTAAACCTAACCCTATATCTTAACCCTAACGCTAGCCCTTACCCTAACGCCTAGATCTAACCCTAAATCTAACCTACCGCCTAATCCTAAACTTAAGCCCTAATGCTAACACTAACCCTGAACCCTAAACCTACCCGTAACCCTTAACACTAACCCTATCTGTGAACCTTAACCCTGACCCTAACCATTACCCGCACCCAAGCATTTAACCCTGATTCTAACCCTAATCCTTAATGATAAACCTAACACTAAACCCTAATCCTAAGGCCAGCACTTAACCCTAATCCTATCCCTTAACCCTAACCCTAACCCTAATGCTACCCCCTAAACGTTACCCTAACCGTGACCAGTAAACCTAACCCTAACCTCTAACACAAACCATAGGACATAACTCTAACCCTAAAACTAACCCTAACCCTAAACCTAACCCTAAACCCTAACTCTTAACCTTAACCCTAAGCGTTAACTCTCATGCTAACCTTTAATCCTAACCCTAATCCTAATCTTCAACCCTAAACCTAACACTTAACCCTAACCCTGTACCAAACCTTAACCCCTCATCTTAACCCTAACCGTAAACCTCAACCCTAAACCAAAGTGTAACCGTTAAACCTAAGAGTAACCTTTAACCCTAACCCTAATCCCTAACCCTAAGCCCTCACCCTAACACTAAACTTCATCCTTAACCCTAACCAGAATCCTAACCCTAAATCTAATTCTCAGACTTCTTGCTTTCTTAGAGTTTACAAAGCCTGCAATCCTCCCATGCCATGCGTGAAAGGAGGCTCTACCACTGTGTCCTGCATGAAACCCACGGGCCCATACCCAGAGTATGATAGAGTGGGTTCCCGGGTACAATCCCAGCCCCCTAAACTCCCCCCGCCCGCCTAATGCAGACAGGGCCCGTGCGCTAACATAAACAATACCTTTAACAGATAACCCTAACCCTGAACATAACACCCAACCCTGTTCCTATTTCTCCCCTTAACACGTAAACCTCACCGTGCGCCTAACTTTAACCTCTTATCCTAACGTTAATGCATAACCCATTTCCTGAGAACAACCCCTATCCCATAATTCTAACCCTATCTCCTAGTCATCACTGTGACACCTAATCCCTAACCCTAATTCTAAACCACTAACCCTAACCGTAACCCTACCTACAACCCTAACACTGACAGTAACCCTTACATCTAACCCCAACGCTATGCCTAACAAAAACCCTAACCCTTGATCCTAACCCTTCACCCTAACCCCTAAGCCTTACCCTAACCCTTAACCCTAATCCTAATCCTAAATATTAAACATAACCCTAGCTCTTAAAGCTAACCCTAAACCTTACCCTCACGACTAGACCTAACCCTGACACTAACCTAACACCTAACCCTAACCAGAACTCCTAAAGCTAACCCTGAACCCTATCCCTAACCCTAGCAGTAAACTTTAACCCTAAACCTAAGCCCAACCCGTAACCCTAATCCTATCCTTTTACCCTAAAACTAACCCCTAAACCTAACCCCTATACCTCACCCTAACGCTAACCCCAATCCTAATTCTAACCATACCCCTTCATAAAACACTAACTCCTAACCGCTAACCCTAACACTAACCAAAATCCCTAATCACTAATCCCTAACCCTAACGCTTAACCTTTACCCTAACGGTTAACCCTCACCCTAAATCTTAACACTGACCCTAACCTTAACCTTTAACTCTAAGCCTAACCCTTAACCCTACAGGAAGGAAGACCCTTAATGCTAATGGGATCCCTTATCCCTAACCCTAACACTACAGCTAAAAATAACCCTAACCTTGGATCCTTAAACGTAACCCCTAACACTTACTTTAACCCCAAACCCTAACCCTAATCCTAAGCATTAAACCTAACCCTATCTCTTAACCCTAACGCTAGCCCTTACCCTATCGCCTAGATCTAACCCTAAATCTAACTACCGCCTAATCCTAACCTTAAGCCCTAATGCTAACACTAACCCTGAACCCTAAACCTACCCGTAACCCTTAACACTAACCCTATCTGTGAACCTTAACCCTGACCCTAACCATTACCCGCACCCAAGCATTTAACCCTGATTCTAACCCTAATCCTTAATGAAAAACCTAACACTAAACCCTAACCCTAAGCCCAGCACTTAACACTAATCCTATCCCTTAAACCTAACCCTAACCCTAATGCTACCCCCTAAACGTTACTCTAACCGTGACCAGTAAACCTAATCCTAACCTCTAACACAAACCATAGCACATAACTCTAACCCTAAAACTAACCCTAACCCTAACCCTAACCCTAAAACCTAACTCTTAACCTTAACCCTAAGCGTTAACTCTCACGCTAACCTTTAATCCTAACCCTAATCCTAATCTTCAACCCTAAACCTAACACTTAACCCTAACCCTGTACCAAACTCTAACCCCTCATCTTAACCCTAACCGTAAACCTCAACCCTAAACCAAAGTGTAACCGTTAAACCTAAGAGTAACCTTTAACCCTAACCCTAATCCCTAACCCTAAGCCCTCACCCTAACACTAAACTTCATCCTTAACCCTAACTATAATCCTAACCCTAAATCTAATTCTCAGACTTCTTGCTTTCTTAGAGTTTAGAAAGCCTGCAATCCTCCCATGCCATGCGTGAAAGGAGGCTCTACCACTGTGTCCTGCATGAAACCCACGGGCCCATACCCAGAGTATGATAGAGTGGGTTCCCGGGTACAATCCCAGGCCCTAAACTCCCTCCGCCCGCCTAATGTAGACAGGGCCTGTGCGTTAAGCATAAACAATACCTTTAACAGATAACCCTAACCCTGAACATAACACCCAACCCTGTTCCTATTTCTCCCCTTAACACGTAAACCTCACCATGCGCCTAACTTAACCTCTTATCCTAACGTTAATGCATAACCCATTTCCTGAGAACAACCCCTATCCCATAATTCTAACCCTATCTCCTAGTCATCACTGTGACACCTAATCCCTAACCCTAATTCTAAACCGCTAACCCTAACCGTAACCCTACCTACAACCCTAACACTGTCAGTAACCCTTACTTCTAACCCCAACGCTATGCCTAACAAAAACCCTAACCCTTGACCCTAACCCTTCACCCTAACCCCTAAGCCTTACCCGAACCCTTAACCCTAATCCTAATCCTAACCATTAAACCTAACCCTAGCTCTTAAAGCTAACCCTAAACCTTACCCTCACGACTAGACCTAACCCTGACACTAACCTAACACCTAACCCTAACCAGAACCCCTAAAGCTAACCCTGAACCCTATCCCTAACCGTAGCAGTAAACTTTAACCCTAAACCTAAGCCCAACCCATAACCCTAATCGTATCCTTTTACCCTAAAACTAACCCAAAACCTAACCCCTATACCTCACCCTAACTCTAACCCCAATCCTAAATCTAACCATACCCCTTCATAAAACACTAACTCGTAACCGCTAACCCTAACCCTAACCAAAAACCCTAATCACTAATCCCTAACCCTAACGCTTAACCTTTACCTTAACGATTAACCCTCACCCTAAATCTTAACACTGACCCTAACCTTAACCTTTAACTCTAAGCCTAACCCTTAACCCTACAGTAAGGAAGACCCTTAATGCTAATGGGATCCCTTATTCCTAACCCTAACACTACAGCTAAAAATAACCCTAACCTTGGATCCTTAAACCTAACCCCTAACATTTACTTTAACCCCAAACCCTAACCCTAATCCTAAGCATTAAACCTAACCCTATCTCTTAACCCTAACGCTACCCCTTACCCTAACGCCTACACCTAACCCTAAATCTAACCTACCGCCTAATCCTAACCTTAAGCCCTAATGCTAACACTAACCATGAACCCTAAACCTACCCGTAACCCTTAACACTAACCCTATCCGTGAACCTTAAACCTGACCCTAACCATTAACCGCACCCAAACATTTAACCCTCACCCTAACCGTAATCCTTAATGCTAACCCTAACACTAAACCCTAACCCTAAGCCCAACACTTATCCCTAATCCTATCCCTTAACCCTAACCCTAACCCTAATGCTACCCCCTAAACGTCACCCTAACCGTGACCAGTAAACCTAACCCTAACCTCTAACACAAACCATAGCACATAACTCTAACCCTAACCCTAACCCTAACCCTAAACCCTAACTCTTAACATTAACCCTAAGCGTTAACTCTCACGCTAACCTTTAATCCTAACCCTAATCCTAATCTTCAACCCTAAACCTAACACTTAACCCTAACCCTGTACCAAACCTTAACCCCTCATCTTAACCCTAACCGTAAACCTCAACCCTAAACCAAAGTGTAACCGTTAAACCTAAGAGTAACCTTTAACCCTAACCCTAATCCCTAACCCTAAGCCCTCACCCTAACACTAAACTTCATCCTTAACCCTAACCAGAATCCTAACCCTAAATCTAATTCTCAGACTTCTTGCTTTCTTAGAGTTTACAAAGCCTGCAATCCTCCCATGCCATGCGTGAAAGGAGGCTCTACCACTGTGTCCTGCATGAAACCCACGGGCCCATACCCAGAGTATGATAGAGTGGGTTCCCGGGTGCAATCCCAGCCCCCTAAACTCCCCCCGCCCGCCTAATGCAGACAGGGCCCGTGCGCTAACATAAACAATACCTTTAACAGATAACCCTAACCCTGAACATAACACCCAACCCTGTTCCTATTTCTCCCCTTAACACGTAAACCTCACCGTGCGCCTAACTTTAACCTCTTATCCTAACGTTAATGCATAACCCATTTCCTGAGAACAACCCCTATCCCATAATTCTAACCCTATCTCCTAGTCATCACTGTGACACCTAATCCCTAACCCTAATTCTAAACCGCTAACCCTAACCGTAACCCTACCTACAATCCTAACACTGACAGTAACCCTTACTTCTAACCCCAACGCTATGCCTAACAAGAACCCTAACCCTTCACCCTAACCCTTCACCCTAACCCCTAAGCCTTACCCTAACCATTAACCCTAACCTAATCCTAACCATTAAACCTAACCCTAGCTCTTAAAGCTAACCCTAAACCTTACCTCACGACTAGACCTAACCCTCACACTAACCTAACACCTAACCCTAAACAGAACCCCTAAAGCTAACCCTGAACCCTATCCCTAACCCCAGCAGTAAACTTTAATCCAAAACCTAAGCCCAACCCGTAACCCTAATCCTATCCTTTTACCCTAAAACTAACCCCTAAACCTAACCCCTATACCTCACCCTAACTCTAACCCCAATCCTAATTCTAACCATACCCCTTCATAAAACACTAACTCCTAACCGCTAACCTTAACACTAACCAAAAACCCTAATCACTAATCCCTAACCCTAACGCTTAACCTTTACCCTAACCGTTAACCCTCACCCTAAATCTTAACACTGACCCTAACCTTAACCTTTAACTCTAAGCCTAACCCTTAATCCTACAGTAAGGAAGACCCTTAATGCTAATGGGATCCCTTATCCCTAACCCTAACACTACAGCTAAAAACAACCCTAACCTTTGATCCTTAAACCTAACCCCTAACACTTACTTCAACCCCAAACACTAACCCTAATCCTAAGCATTAAACCTAACCCTATCTCTTAACCCTAATGCTAGCCCTTACCCTAACTCCTAGATCTAACCCTAAATCTAACCTACCGCCTAATCCTAACCTTAAGCCCTAATGCTAACACTAACCATGAACCCTAAACCTACCCGTAACCCTTAACACTAACCCTATCCGTGAACCTTAACCCTGACCCTAACCATTACACGCACCCAAGCATTTAACCCTGATTCTAACCCTAATCCTTAATGATAAACCTAACACTAAACCCTAACCCTAAGTCCAACACTTAACCCTAATCCTATCCCTTAACCCTAACCCTAACCCTAAGGCTACCCCATAAACGTAACCCTAACCGTGACCAGTAAACCTAACCCTAACCTCTAACACAAACCATAGCACAAAACTCTAACCCTAAAACTAACCCTAACCCTAACCCTAAACCCGAAATCTTAACCTTAACCCTAAGCGTTAACTCTCACGCTAACCTTTAATCCTAACCCTAATCCTAATCTTCAACCCTAAACCTAACACTTAACCCTAACCCTGTACCAAACCCTAACCCCTCATCTTAACCCTAACCGTAAACCTCAACCCTAAACCAAAGTGTAACCGTTAAACCTAAGAGTAACCTTTAACCCTAACCCTAATCCCTAACCCTAAGCCCTCACCCTAACACTAAACTTCATCCTTAACCCTAACCAGAATCCTAACCCTAAATCTAATTCTCAGACTTCTTGCTTTCTTAGAGTTTAGAAAGCCTGCAATCCTCCCATGCCATGCGTGTAAGGAGGCTCTACCACTGTGTCCTGCATGAAACCCACGGGCCCATACCCAGAGTATGATAGACTGGGTTCCCGGGTACAATCCCAGCCCCCTAAACTCCCCCCGCCCGCCTAATGCAGACAGGGCCCGTGCGCTAAGCATAAACAATACCTTTAACAGATAACCCTAACCCTGAACATAACACCCAACCCTGTTCCTATTTCTCCCCTTAACACGTAAACCTCACCGTGCGCCTAACTTTAACCTCTTATCCTAACGTTAATGCATAACCCATTTCCTGAGAACAACCCCTATCCCATAATTCTAACCCTATCTCCTAGTCATCACTGTGACACCTAATCCCTAACCCTAATTCTAAACCGCTAACCCTAACCGTAACCCTACCTACAACCCTAACACTGACAGTAACCCTTACTTCTAACCCCAACGCTATGCCTAACAAAAACCCTAACCCTTTACACTAACCCTTCACCCTAACCCCTAAGCATTACCCTAACCCTTAACCCTAATCCTAATCGTAACCATTAAACCTATCCCTAGCTCTTAAAGCTAACCCTAAACCTTACCCTCACGACTAGACCTAACCCTGACACTAACCTAACACCTAACCCTAACCAGAAACCCTAAAGCTAATCCTGAACCCTATCCCTAAACCCAGCAGTAAACTTTAACCCTAAACCTAAGGCCAACCCGTAACCCTTATCCTATCCTTTTACCCTAAAAGTAACCCCTAAAGCTAACCTCTATACCTCACACTAACTCTAACCCCAATCCTAATTCTAACCATACCCCTTCATAAAACACTAACTCCTAACCGCTAACCCTAACACTAACCCTAACCCTAACCCTAACCAAAAACCCTAATCCCTAATCCCTAAACCTAACGCTTAACCTTTACCCTAACCGTTAACCCTCACCCTAAATCTTAACCCTGACACTAACCTTAACCTTTAACTCTAAGCCTAACCCTTAACCCTACAGTAAGGAAGACCCTTAATGCTAATGGGTTCCCTTATCCCTAACCCTAACACTACAGCTAAAAATAACCCTAACCTTGGATCCTTAAACCTAACCCCTAACACTTACTTTAACCCCAAACACTAACCCTAATCCTAAGCATTAAACCTAACCCTTTCTCTTAACCCTAACGCTAGCCCTTACCCTAACGCCTACATCTAACCCTAAATCTAACCTACCGCCTAATCCTAACATTAAGCCCTAATGCTACCACTAACCCTGAAACCTAAACCTACCCGTAACCCTTAACACTAACCCTATCCGTGAACCTAAACCCTGACCTTAACCATTACCCGCACCCAAGAATTTAACCCTGACCCTAACCCTAATGCTTAATGCTAACCTTAACACTAAATCCTAACCCTAAGCCCAACACTTAACCCTAATCCTATCCCTTAACCCTAACACTAACCCTAACCCTAATGCTAACCCCTAAACGTAACCCTAACTGTGACCAGTAAACCTAACCCTAACCTCTAACACAAACCATAACACATAACTCTAACCCTAAAACTAACCCTAACCCTAACCCTAAACCCTAACTCTTAACCTTAACACTAAGCGTTAACTCTCACGCTAACCTTTAATCCTAACCCTAATCCTAATCTTCAACCCTAAACCTAACACTTAACCCTAACCCTGTACCAAACCCTAACCCCTCATCTTAACCCTAACTGTAAACCTCAACCCTAAACCAAAGTGTAACCGTTAAACCTAAGAGTAACCTTTAACCCTAACCCTAATCCCTAACCCTAAGCCCTCACCCTAACACTAAACTTCATCCTTAACCCTAACCAGAATCCTAACCCTAAATCTAATTCTCAGACTTCTTGCTTTCTTAGAGTTTAGAAAGCCTGCAATCCTCCCATGCCATGCGTGAAAGGAGGCTCTACCACTGTGTCCTGCATGAAACCCACGGGCCCATACCCAGAGTATGATAGAGTGGGTTCCCGGGTACAATCCCAGCCCCCTAAACTCCCCCTGCCCGCCTAATGCAGACAGGGCCCGTGCGCTAAGCATAAACAATACCTTTAACAGATAACCCTAACCCTGAACATAACACCCAACCCTGTTCCTATGTCTCCCCTTAACACGTAAACCTCACCGTGCGCCTAACTTTAACCTCTTATCCTAACGTTAATGCATAACCCATTTCCTGAGAACAACCCCTATCCCATAATTCTAACCCTATCTCCTAGTCATCACTGTGACACCTAATCCCTAACCCTAATTCTAAACCGCTAACCCTAACCGTAACCCTACCTACAACCCTAACACTGACAGTAACCCTTACTTCTAACCCCAACGCTATGCCTAACAAAAACCCTAACCCTTGACCCTAACCCTTCACCCTAACCCCTAAGCCTTACCCTAACCCTTAACCCTAATCCTAATCCTAACCATTAAACCTAACCCTAGCTCTTAAAGCTAACCCTAAACCTTACCCTCACGACTAGGCCTAACCCTGACACTAACATAACACCTAACCCTAACCAGAACCCCTAAAGCTAACCCTGAAACCTATCGCTAACCCTAGCAGTAAACTTTAACCCTAAACCTAAGCCCAACCCGTAACCCTAATCCTATCCTTTTACCCTAAAACTAACCCCTAAACGTAACCCCTATACCTCACCCTAACTCTAACCCCAATCCTAATTCTAACCATACCCCTTCATAAAACACTAACTCCTAACCGCTAACCCTAAAACTAACCAAAAACCCTAATCACTAATCCCTAACGCTAACGCTTAACCTTTACCCTAACCGTTAACCCTCACCCTAAATCTTAACACTGACCCTAACCTTAACCTTTAACTCTAAGCCTAACCCTTAACCCTACAGTAAGGAAGACCCTTAATGCTAATGGGATCCCTTATCCCTAACCCTAACACTACAGCTAAAAATAACCCTAACCTTGGATCCTTAAACCTAACCCCTAACACTTACTTTAACCCGAAAACCTAACCCTAATCCTAAGCATTAAACCTAACCCTATCTCTTAACCCTAACGCTAGCCCTTACCCTAACGCCTAGATCTAACCCTAAATCTAACCTACCGCCTAATCCTAACCTTAAGCCCTAATGTTAACACTAACCCTGAACCCTAAACCTACCCGTAACGCTTAACACTAACCCTATCCGTGAACCTTAACCCTGACCCTAACCATTACCCGCACCCAAGCATTTAACCCTGACCCTAACCCTAATCCTTAATGCTAACCCTAACACTAAACCCTAATCCTAAGCCCAACATTTAACACTAATCCTATCCCTTTACCCTAACCCTAACCCTAACCCTAATGCTAACCCCTAAACGTAACCCTAACCGTGACCAGTAAACCTAACCCTAACCTCTAACACAAACCATAGCACATAACTCTAACCCTAAAACTAACCCTAACCCTAACCATAAACCTAAACCCTAACACTTAACCTTAACCCTAAGCGTTATCTCTCACGCTAACCTTTAATCCTAACCCTAATCCTAATCTTCAACCCTAAACATAACACTTAACCCTAACACTGTACCAAACCCTAACCCCTCATCTTAACCCTAACCGTAAACCTCAACCCTAAACCAAAGTGTAACCGTTAAACCTAAGAGTAACATTTAACCCTAACCCTAATCCCTAACCCTAAGCCCTCACCCTAACACTAAACTTCATCCTTAACCCTAACCAGAATCCTAACCCTAAATCTAATTCTCAGACTTCTTGCTTTCTTAGAGATTAGAAAGCCTGCAATCCTCCCATGCCATGCGTGAAAGGAGGCTCTACCACTGTGTCCTGCATGAAACCCACGGCCCCTATCCAGAGTATGATAGAGTGGGTTCCCGGGTACAATCCCAGCCCCCTAAACTCCCCCCGCCCGCCTAATGCAGACAGGGCCCGTGCACTAAGCATAAACAATACCTTTAACAGAGAACCCTAACCCTGAACATAACACCCAACCCTGTTCCTATTTCTCCCCTTAACACGTAAACCTCACCGTGCGCCTAACTTTAACCTCTTATCCTAACGTTAATGCATAACCCATTTCCTGAGAACAACCCCTATCCCATAATTCTAACCCTATCTCCTAGTCATCACTGTGACACCTAATCCCTAACCATAATTCTAAACCGCTAAACCTAACCGTAACCCTACCTACAACCCTAACACTGACAGTAACCCTTACTTCTAACCCCAACGCTATGCCTAACAAAAACCCTAACCCTTGACCCTAACCCTTGACCCTAACCCCTAAGCCTTACCCTAACCCTTAACCCTAATCCTAATCCTAACCATTAAACCTAACCCTAGCTCTTAAAGCTAACCCTAAACCTTACCCTCACGACTAGACCTAACCCTGACACTAACCTAACACCTAACCCTAACCAGAACCCCTAAAGCTAACCCTGAAGCCTATCCCTAACCCAAACAGTAAACTTTAACCCTAACCCTAAGCCCAACCCGTAACCCTAATCCTATCCTTTTACCCTAAAACTAACCCCTAAACCTAACCCCTATACCTCACCCTAACTCTAACCCCAATCCTAATTCTAACCATACCCCTTCATAAAACACTAACTCCTAACCGCTAACCCTAACACTAACCAAAATCCCTAATCACTAATCCCTAACCCTAACGCTTAACCTTTACCCTAACCGTTAACCCTCACCCTAAATCTTAACACTGACCCTAACCTTAACCTTTAACTCTAAGCCTAACCCTTAACCCTACAGTAAGGAAGACCCTTAATGCTAATGGGATCCCTTATCCCTAACCCTAACACTACAGCTAAAAATAACCCTAACCTTGGATCCTTAAACCTAACCCCTAACATTTATTTTAACTCCAAACCCTAACCCTAATCCTAAGCATTAAACCTAACCCTATCTCTTAACCCTAACGCTAGCCCTTACCCTAACGCCTCGATCTAACCCTAAATCTAACCTACCGCCTAATCTTAACCTTAAGCCCTAATGCTAACTCTAACCCTGAACCCTAAACCTACCCGTAACCCTTAACACTAACCCTATCCGTGAGCCTTAACCCTGACCCTAACCATTACCCGCACCCAATCATTTAACCCTGACCCTAACCCTAATACTTAATGCTAACCCTAACACTAAACCCTAACTCTAAGCCCAACACTTATCCCTAATCCTATCCCTTAACCTTAACCCTAAGCCTAATGCTACCCCCTAAACGTAACCCTCACCGTGACCAGTAAACCTAACCCTAACCTCTAACACAAACCATAGCACATAACTCTAACCCTAAAACTAACCCTAACCCTAACCCTAAACCTAAACCCTAACTCTTAACCTTAACCCTAAGCGTTATCTCTCACGCTAACCTTTAATCCTATCCCTAATCCTAATCTTCAACCCTAAACATAACACTTAACCCTAACCCTGTACCAAACCCTAACCCCTCATCTTAACCCTAACCGTAAACCTCAACCCTAAACCAAAGTGTAACCGTTAAACCTAAGAGTAACATTTAACCCTAACCCTAATCCCTAACCCTAAGCCCTCACCCTAACACTAAACTTCATCCTTAACCCTAACCAGAATCCTAACCCTAAATCTAATTCTCAGACTTCTTGCTTTCTTAGAGTTTAGAAAGCCTGCAATCCTCCCATGCCATGCGTGAAAGGAGGCTCTACCACTGTGTCCTGCATGAAACCCACGGCCCCTATCCAGAGTATCATACAGTGGGTTTTCGGGTACAATCCCAGACCCCTAAACTCCCCCCGCCCGCCTAATGCAGACAGGGCCCGTGCACTAAGCATAAACAATACCTTTAACAGAGAACCCTAACCCTGAACATAACACCCAACCCTGTTCCTATTTCTCCCCTTAACACGTAAACCTCACCGTGCGCCTAACTTTAACCTCTTATCCTAACGTTAATGCATAACCCATTTCCTGAGAACAACCCCTATCCCATAATTCTAACCCTATCTCCTAGTCATCACTGTGACACCTAATCCCTAACCCTAATTCTAAACCGCTAACCCTAACCGTAACCCTACCTACAACCCTAACACTGACAGTAACCCTTACTTCTAACCCCAACGCTATGCCTAACAAAAACCCTAACCCTTGACCCTAACCCTTCACCCTAACGCCTAAGCCTTACCCTAACCCTTAACCCTAATCCTAATCCTAACCATTAAACCTAACCCTAGTTCTTAAAGCTAACCCTAAACCTTACCCTCACGACTAGACCTAACCCTGACACTAACCTAACACCTAACCCTAACCAGAACCCCTAAAGCTAACCCTGAAGCCTATCCCTAACCCAAACAGTAAACTTTAACCCTAAACCTAAGCCCAACCCGTAACCCTAATCCTATCCTTTTACCCTAAAACTAACCCCTAAACCTAACCCCTATACCTCACCCTAACTCTAACCCCAATCCTAATTCTAACCATACCCCTTCATAAAACACTAACTCCTAACCGCTAACCCTAACACTAACCAAAAACCCTAATCACTAATCCCTAACCCTAACGCTTAACCTTTACCCTAACCGTTAACCCTCACCCTAAATCTTAACACAGACCCTAACCTTAACCTTTAACTCTAAGACTAACCCTTAACCCTACAGTAAGGAAGACCCTTAATGCTAATGGGATCCCTTATCCCTAACCCTAACACTACAGCTAAAAATAACCCTAACCTTGGATCCTTAAACCTAACCCCTAACACTTACTTTAACCCGAAACCCTAACCCTAATCCTAAGCATTAAACCTAACCCTATCTCTTAACCCTAACGCTAGCCCTTACCCTAACGCCTAGATCTAACCCTAAATCTAACCTACCGCCTAATCCTAACCTTAAGTCCTAATGCTAACACTAACCCTGAACCCTAAACCTACCCGTAACGCTTAACACTAACCCTATCCGTGAACCTTAACCCTGACCCTAACCATTACCCGCACCCAAGCATTTAACCCTGACCCTAACCCTAATCCTTAATGCTAACCCTAACACTAAACCCTAATCCTAAGCCCAACATTTAACACTAATCCTATCCCTTTACCCTAACCCTAACCCTAACCCTAATGCTAACCCCTAAACGTAACCCTAACCGTGACCAGTAAACCTAACCCTAACCTCTAACACAAACCATAGCACATAACTCTAACCCTAAAACTAACCCTAACCCTAACCCTAAACCTAAACCCTAACTCTTAACCTTAACCCTAAGCGTTATCTCTCACGCTAACCTTTAATCCTAACCCTAATCCTAATCTTCAACCCTAAACATAACACTTAACCCTAACCCTGTACCAAAACCTAACCCCTCATCTTAACCCTAACCGTAAACCTCAACCCTAAACCAAAGTGTAACCGGTAAACCTAAGAGTAACATTTAACCCTAACCCTAATCCCTAACCCTAAGCCCTCACCCTAACACTAAACTTCATCCTTAACCCTAACCAGAATCCTAACCCTAAATCTAATTCTCAGACTTCTTGCTTTCTTAGAGTTTAGAAAGCCTGCAATCCTCCCGTGCCATGCGGGAAAGGAGGCTCTACCACTGTGTCCTGCATGAAACCCACGGCCCCTATCTAGAGTATGATAGAGTGGGTTCCCGGGTACAATCCCAACCCCCTAAACTCCCCCCGCCCGCCTAATGCAGACAGGGCCCGTGCACTAAGCATAAACAATACCTTTAACAGAGAACCCTAACCCTGAACATAACACCCAACCCTGTTCCTATTTCTCCCCTTAACACGTAAACCTCACCGTGCGCCTAACTTTAACCTCTTATCCTAACGTTAATGCATAACCCATTTCCTGAGAACAACCCCTATCCCATAATTCTATCCCTATCTCCTAGTCATCACTGTGACACCTAATCCCTAACCCTAATTCTAAACCGCTAACCCTAACCGTAACCCTACCTACAACCCTAACACTGACAGTAACCCTTACTTCTAACGCCAACGCTATGCCTAACAAAAACCCTAACCCTTGACCCTAACCCTTCACCCTAACGCCTAAGCCTTACCCTAACCCTTAACCCTAATCCTAATCCTAACCATTAAACCTAACCCTAGTTCTTAAAGCTAACCCTAAACCTTACCCTCACGACTAGACCTAACCCTGACACTAAACTAACACCTAACCCTAACCAGAACCCCTAAAGCAAACCCTGAACCCTATCCCTAACTCCAGCAGGAAACTTTAACCCTAAACCTAAGCCCAACCCGTAATCCTAATCCTATCCTTTTACCCTAAAACTAACCCCTAAACCTAACCCCTATACCTCACCCTAACTCTAACCCCAATCCTAATTCTAACCATACCCCTTCATAAAACACTAACTCCTAACCGCTAACCCTAACACTAACCAAAAACCCTAATCACTAATCCCTAACCCTAACGCTTAACCTTTACCCTAACCGTTAACCCTCACCCTAAATCTTAACACTGACCCTAACCTTAAC
Organism: Eulemur rufifrons; assembly: GCF_041146395.1. Classification (NCBI taxonomy): domain Eukaryota; kingdom Metazoa; phylum Chordata; class Mammalia; order Primates; family Lemuridae; genus Eulemur; species Eulemur rufifrons. The sequence goes on along the minus strand of NW_027182828.1, from coordinate 1,242,303 downwards.
CTTTAACTCTAAGCCTAACCCTTAACCCTACAGTAAGGAAGACCCTTAATGCTAATGGGATCCCTTATCCCTAACCCTAACACTACAGCTAATAATAACCCTAACCTTGGATCCTTAAACCTAACCCCTAACACTTACTTTAACCCCAAACCCTAACCCTAATCCTAAGCATTAAACCTAACCCTATCTCTTAACCCTAACGCTAGCCCTTACCCTAACGCCTAGATCTAACCCTAAATCTAACCTACCGAGTAATCCTAACCTTAAGCCCTAATGCTAACACTAACCCTGAACCCTAAACCTACCCGTAACCCTTAACACTAACCCTATCCGTGAACCTAAACCCTGACTCTAACCATTACCCGCACCGAAGAATTTAACCGTGCCCCTAACCCTAATCCTTAATGATAACCTTAACACTAAACCCTAACCCTAAGCCCAACACTTATCCCTAATCCTATCCCTTAACCCTAACCCTAACCCTAATGCTACCCCCTAAACGTAACCCTAACCGTGACCAGTAAACCTAACCCTAACCTCTAACACAAACCATAGCACATAACTCTAACCCTAAAACTAACCCTAACCCTAACCCTAACCCTAAACCCTAACTCTTAACCTTAACCCTAAGCGTTAACTCTCACACTAACCTTAAATCCTAACCCTAATCCTAATCTTCAACCCTAAACCTAACACTTAACCCTAACCCTGTACCAAACCCTAACCTCTCATCTTAACCCTAACCGTAAACCTCAACCCTAAACCAAAGTGTAACCGTTAAACCTAAGAGTAACCTTTAACCCTAACCCTATTCCCTAACCCTAAGCCCTCACCCTAACACTAAACTTCATCCTTAACCCTAACCAGAATCCTAACCCTAAATCTAATTCTCAGACTTCTTGCTTTCTTAGAGTTTAGAAAGCCTGCAATCCTCCCATGCCATGCGTGAAAGGAGGCTCTACCACTGTGTCCTGCATGAAACCCTGGTCCCATACCCAGAATATCATAGAGTGGGTTCCCGGGTACAATCCCAGCCCCCTAAACTCCCCCCGCCCGCCTAATGCAGACAGGGCCCGTGCGCTAAGCATAAACAATACCTTTAACAGATAACCCTAACCCTGAACATAACACCCAACCCTGTTCCTATTTCTCCCCTTAACACGTAAACCTCACCGTGCGCCTAACTTTAACCTCTTATCCTAACGTTAATGCATAACCCATTTCCTGAGAACAAACCCTATCCCATAATTCTAACCCTATCACCTAGTGATCACTGTGACACCTAATCCCTAACCCTAATTCTAAACCGCTAACCCTAACCGTAACCCTACCTACAACCCTAACACTGACAGTAACCCTTACTTCTAACCCCAACGCTATGCCTAACAAAAACCCTAACCCTTGACCCTAACCCTTCACCCTAACGCCTAAGCCTTACCCTAACCCTTAACCCTAATCCTAATCCTAACCATTAAACCTAACCCTAGCTCTTAAAGCTAACCCTAAACCTTACCCTCACGACTAGACCTAACCCTGACACTAACCTAACACCTAACCCTAACCAGAACCCCTAAAGCTAACCCTCAAACCTATCCCTAACCCTAGCAGTAAACTTTAACCCTAAACCTAAGCCCAACCCGTAACCCTAATCCTATCCTTTTACCCTAAAACTAACCCCTAAACCTAACCCCTATACCTCACCCTAACTCTAACCCCAATCCTAATTCTAACCATACCCATTCATAAAACACTAACTCCTAACCGCTAACCCTAACACTAACCAAAAACCCTAATCACTAATCCCTAACCCTAACGCTTAACTTTTACCCTAACCGTTAACCCTCACCCTAAATCTTAACACTGACCCTAACCTTAACCTTTAACTCTAAGCCAAACCTTAACCCTACAGTAAGGAAGACCCTTAATGCTAATGGGATCCCTTATCCCTAACCCTAACACTACAGCTAATAATAACCCTAACCTTGGATCATTAAACCTAACCCCTAACACTTACTTTAACCCCAAACCCTAACCCTAATCCTAAGCATTAAACCTAACCCTATCTCTTAACCCTAACGCTAGCCCTTACCCCAACGCCTAGATCTAACCCTAAATCTAACCTACCGCCTAATCCTAACCTTAAGCCCTAATGCTAACACTAACCCTGAATCCTAAACCTACCCGTAACCCTTAACACTAACCCTATCCGTGAACCTAAACCCTGACCCTAACCATTACCCGCACCCAAGCATTTAACCCTGACCCTAACCCTAATCCTTAATGCCAACCCTAACACTAAACCCTAACCCTAAGCCCAACACTTAACCCTAATCCTATCCCCTAACCCTAACCCTAACCCTAATGCTACCCCCTAAACGTAACCCTAACCCTGACCAGTAAACCTAACCCTAACCTCTAACACAAACCATAGCACATAACTCTAACCCTAAAACTAACCCTAACCCTAAACCTAACCCTAACTCTTAACCTTAACATTAAGCGTTAACTCTCACGCTAACCTTTAATCCTAACCCTAATCCTAATCTTCAACCCTAAACCTAACACTTAACCCTAACCCTGTACCAAACCCTAACCCCTCATCTTAACCCTAACTGTAAACCTGAACCCTAAACCAAAGTGTAACCGTTAAACCTAAGAGTAACCTTTAACCCTAACCCTAATCCCTAACCCTAAGCCCTCACCCTAACACTAAACTTCATCCTTAACCCTAACCAGAATCCTAACCCTAAATCTAATTCTCAGACTTCTTGCTTTCTTAGAGTTTACAAAGCCTGCAATCCTCCCATGCCATGCGTGAAAGGAGGCTCTACCACTGTGTCCTGCATGAAACCCACGGGCCCATACCCAGAGTATGATAGAGTGGGTTCCCGGGTGCAATCCCAGCCCCCTAAACTCCCCCCGCCCGCCTAATGCAGACAGGGCCCGTGCGCTAAGCATAAACAATACCTTTAACAGATAACCCTAACCCTGAACATAACACCCAACCCTGTTCCTATTTCTCCCCTTAACACGTAAACCTCACCGTGCGCCTAACTTTAACCTCTTATCCTAACGTTAATGCATAACCCATTTCCTGAGAACAACCCCTATCCCATAATTCTAACCCTATCTCCTAGTCATCACTGTGACACCTAATCCCTAACCCTAATTCTAAACCGCTAACCCTAACCGTAACCCTACCTACAACCCTAACACTGACAGTAACCCTTACTTCTAACCCCAATGCTATGCCTAACCAAAACCCTAACCCTTGACCCTAACCCTTCACCCTAACCCCTAAGCCTTACCCTAACCCTTAACCCTAATCCTAATCCTAACCATTAAACCTAACCCTAGCTCTTAAAGCTAACCCTAAACCTTACCCTCACGACTAGACCTAACCCTGACACTAACCTAACACCTAACCCTAACCAGAACCCCTAAAGCTAACCCTGAACCCTATCCCTAACCCTAGCAGTAAACTTTAGCCATAAACCTAAGCCCAACCCGTAACCCTAATCCTATCCTTTTACCCTAAAACTAACCCCTAAACCTAACCCCTATACCTCACCCTAACTCTAACCCAAATCCTAATTCTAACCATACCCTTTCATAAAACACTAACTCCTAACCGCTAACCCTAACACTAACCAAAAACCCTAATCACTAATCCCTAACCCTAACGCTTAACCTTTACCCTAACCATTAACCCTCACCCTAAATCTTAACACTGACCCTAACCTTAACCTTTAACTCTAAGCCAAACCTTAACCCTACAGTAAGGAAGACCCTTAATGCTAATGGGATCCCTTATCCCTAACCCTAACACTACAGCTAAAAATAACCCTAACCTTGGATCCTTAAACCTAACCCCTAACACTTACTTTATCCCCAAACCCTAACCCTAATCCTAAGCATTAAACTTAACCCTATCTCTTAACCCTAACCCTAGCCCTTACCCTAACGTCTAGTTCTATCCCTAAATCTAACCTCCCGCTAATCCTAACCTTAAGCCCTAATGCTAACACTAACCCTGAACCCTAAACCTACCCGTAACCCTTAACACTAACCCTATCCATGAACCTTAACCCTGACCCTAACCATTACCCGCACCCAAGCATTTAACCCTGACCCTAACCCTAATCCTTAATGCTAACCCTAACACTAAACCCTAACCCTAAGCCCAACACTTACCTTTAATCCTATCCCTTAACCCTAACCCTAACCCTAATGCTACCCCCTAAACGTAACCCTAACCGTGACCAGTAAACCTAACCCTAACCTCTAACACAAACCATAGCACTTAACTCTAACGCTAAAACTAACCCTAACCCTAGCCCTAAACCCTAAGTCTTAACCTTAACCCTAAGCGTTAACTCTCACGCTCACCTTTAATCCTAACCCTAATCCTAATCTTCAACCCTAAACCTAACACTTAACCCTAACCCTGTACCACACCCTAACCCCTCATCTTAACCCTAACCGTAAACCTGAACCCTAAACCAAAGTGTAACCGTTAAACCTAAGAGTAACCTTTAACCCTAACCCTAATCCCTAACCCTAAGCCCTCACCCTAACACTAAACTTCATCCTTAACCCTAACCAGAATCCTAACCCTAAATCTAATTCTCAGACTTCTTGCTTTCTTAGAGTTTAGAAAGCCTGCAATCCTCCCATGCCATGCGTGAAAGGAGGCTCTACCACTGTGTCCTGCATGAAACCCACGGGCCCATACCCAGAGTATGATAGAGTGGGTTCCCGGGTACAATCCCAGCCCCCTAAACTCCCCCCGCCCGCCTAATGCAGACAGGGCCCGTGCGCTAAGCATAAACAATACCTTTAACAGATAACCCTAACCCTGAACATAACACCCAACCCTGTTCCTATTTCTCCCCTTAACACGTAAACCTCACCGTGCGCCTAACTTTAACCTCTTATCCTAACGTTAATGCATAACCCATTTCCTGAGAACAACCCCTATCCCATAATTCTAACCCTATCTCCTAGTCATCACTGTGACACCTAATCCCTAACCCTAATTCTAAACCGCTAACCCTAACCGTAACCCTACCTACAACCCTAACACTGACAGTAACCCTTACTTCTAAACCCAACGCTATGCCTAACAAAAACCCTAACCCTTGACCCTAACCCTTCACCCTAACCCCTAAGCCTTACCCTAACCCTTAACCCTAATCCTAATCCTAACCATTAAACCTAACCCTAGCTCTTAAAGCTAACCCTAAACCTTACCCTCACGACTAGACCTAACCCTGACACTAACCTAACACCTAACCCTAACAAGAACCCCTAATGCTAACCCTGAACCCTATCCCTAACCCTAGCAGTAAACTTTAACCCTAAACCTAAGCCCAACCCGTAACCCTAATCCTATCCTTTTACCCTAAAACTTACCCCTAAACCTAACCCCTATACCTCACCCTAACTCTAACCCCAATCCTATTTCTAACCATACCCCTTCATAAAACACTAACTCCTAACCGCTAACCCTAACACTAACCAAAAACCCTAATCACTAATCCCTAACCCTAACGCTTAACCTTTACCCTAACCGTTAACCCTCACCCTAAATCTTAACACTGACCCTAACCTTAACCTTTAACTCTAAGCCTAACCCTTAACCCTAAAGTGAGGAAGACCCTTAATGCTAATGGGATCCCTTATCCCTAACCCTAACACTGCAGCTAATAATAACCCTAACCTTGGATCCTTAAACCTAACCCCTAACACTTACTTTAACCCCAAACCCTAACCCTAATCCTAAGCATTAAACCTAACCCTATCTCTTAACCCTAACGCTAGACCTTACCCTAACGCCTAGATCTAACCCTAAATCTAACCTACCGCCTAATCCTAACCTTAAGCCCTAATGCTAACACTAACCCTGAACTCTAAACCTACCCGTAACCCTTAACACTAACCCTTTCCGTGAACCTAAACCCTGACCCTAACCATTACCCGCACCCAAGCATTTAACCCTGACCCTATCCCTAATCCTTAATGCCACCTTAACACTAAACCCTAACCCTAAGCCCAATACTTAACCCTAATCCTATCCCCTAACCCTAACCCTAACCCTAATGCTAACCCCTAAACGTAACCCTAACCGTGACCAGTAAACCTAACCCTAACCTCTAACACAAACCATAGCACATAACTCTAACCCTAAAACTAATGCTAACCCTAACCCTAACCCTAAACCCTAACTCTTAACCTTAACCCTAAGCGTTAACTCTCACGCTAACCTTTAATCCTAACCCTAATCCTAATCTTCAACCCTAAACCTACAACTTAACCCTAACCCTGTACCAAACCCTAACCCCTCATCTTAACCCTAACTATAAACCTCAACCCTAAACCAAAGAGTAACCGTTAAACCTAAGAGTAACCCTTAAGCCTAACCCTAATCCCTAACCCTAAGCCCTCACCCTAACACTAAACTTCATCCTTAACCCTAACCAGAATCCTAACCCTAAATCTAATTCTCAGACTTCTTGCTTTCTTAGAGTTTAGAAAGCCTGCAACTCTCCCATGCCATGCGTGAAAGGAGGCTCTACCACTGTGTCCTGCATGAAACCCATGGGCCCATACCCAGAGTATGATAGAGTGGGTTCCCGGGTACAATCCCAGCCCCCTAAACTCCCCCTGCCCGCCTAATGCAGACAGGGCCCGTGCGCTAAGCATAAACAATACCTTTAACAGATAACCCTAACCCTGAACATAACACCCAACCCTGTTCCTATTTCTCCCCTTAACACGTAACCCTCACCGTGCGCCTAACTTTAACCTCTTATCCTAACGTTAATGCATAACCCATTTCCTGAGAACAACCCCTATCCCATAATTCTAACCCTATCTCCTAGTCATCACTGTGACACCTAATCCCTAACCCTAATTCTAAACCGGTAACCCTAACCGTAACCCTACCTACAACCCTAACACTGACAGTAACCCTTACTTCTAACCCCAATGCTATGCCTAACAAAAACCCTAACCCTTGACCCTAACCCTTCACACTAACCCCTAAGCCTTACCCTAACCCTTAACCCTAATCCTAATCCTAACCATTAAACCTAACCCTAGCTCTTAAAGCTAACCCTAAACCTTACCCTCACGACTAGACCTAACCCTCACACTAACCTAACACCTAACCCTAACCAGAACCCCTAAAGCTAACCCTGAACCCTATCCCTAACCCAAACAGTAAACTTTAACCCTAAACCTAAGCCCAACCCGTAACCCTAATCCTATCCTTTTACCCTAAAACTAACCCCTAAACCTAACCCCTATACCTCACCCTAACTCTAACCCCAATCCTAATTCTAACCATACCCCTTCATAAAACACTAACTCCTAACCGCTAACCCTAACACTAACCAAAAACCCTAATCACTAATCCCTAACCCTAACGCTTAACCTTTACCCTAACCGTTAAACCTCACCCTAAATCTTAACACTGACCCTAACCTTAACCTTTAACTCTAAGCCTAACCCTTAACCCTACAGTAAGGAAGACCCTTAATGCTAATGGGATCCCTTATCCCTAACCCTAACACTACAGCTAAAAATAACCCTAACCTTGGATCCTTAAACCTAACCCCTAACACTTACTTTAACCCCAAACCCTAACCCTAATCCTAAGCATTAAACCTAACCCTATCTCTTAACTCTAACGCTAGCCCTTACCCTCACGCCTAGATCTAACCCTAAATCTAACCTACCGCCTAATCCTAACCTTAAGCGCTAATGCTAACACTAACCCTGAACCCTAAACCTACCCGTAACCCTTAACACTAACCCTATCCGTGAACCTAAACCCTGACCCTAACCATTACCCGCACCCAAGCATTTAACCGTGCCCCTAACCCTAATCCTTAATGATAACCTTAACACTAAACCCTAACCCTAAGCCCAACACTTATCCCTAATCCTATCCCTTAACCCTAACCCTAACCCTAATGCTAACCCCTAAACGTAACCCTAACCGTGACCAGTAAACCTAACCCTAACCTCTAACACAAACCATAGCACATAACTCTAACCCTAAAACTAACCCTAACCCTAACCCTAACCCTAACTCTTAACCTTAACCCTAAGCGTTAACTCTCACGCTAACCTTTAATCCTAACCCTAATCCTAATCTTCAACCCTAAACCTAACACTTAACCCTAACCCTGTACCAAACCCTAACCCCTCATCTTAACCCTAACGGTAAACCTAAACCCTAAACCAAAGTGTAACCGTTAAACCTAAGAGTAACTTTTAACCCTAACCCTAATCCCTAACCCTAAACCCTCACCCTAACACTAATCTTCATCCTTAACCCTAACCAGAATCCTAACCCTAAATCTAATTCTCAGACTTCTTGCTTTCTTAGAGTTTAGAAAGCCTGCAATCCTCCCATGCCATGCGTGAAAGGAGGCTCTACCACTGTGTCGTGCATGAAACCCACGGGGCCATACCCAGAGTATGATAGAGTGGGTTCCCGGGTACAATCCCAGCCCCCTATACTCCCCCCGCCCGCCTAATCCAAACAGGGCCCGTGCGCTAAGCATAAACCATACCTTTAACAGATAACCCTAACCCTGAACATAACACCCAACCCTGTTCCTATTTCTCCCCTTAACACGTAAACCTCACCATGCGCCTAACTTTAACCTCTTATCCTAACGTTAATGCATAACCCATTTCCTGAGAACAACCCCTATCCCATAATTCTAACCGTATCTCCTAGTCATCACTGTGACACCTAATCCCTAACCCTAATTCTAAACCGCTAACCCTAACCGTAACCCTACCTACAACCCTAACACTGACAGTAACCCTTACTTCTAACCCCAACGCTATGCCTCACAAAAACCCTAACCCTTGACCCTAACCCTTGACCCTAACCCCTAAGCCTTACCCTAACCCTTAACCCTAATCCTAATCCTAACCATTAAACCTAACCCTAGCTCTTAAAGCTAACCCTAAACCTTACCCTCACGACTAGACCTAACCCTGACACTAACCTAACACCTAACCCTAACCAGAACCCCTAAAGCTAACCCTGAACCCTATCCCTAACCCTAGCAGTAAACTTTAGCCATAAACCTAAGCCCAACCCGTAACCCTAATCCTATCCTTTTACCCTAAAACTAACCCCTAAACCTAACCCCTATACCTCACCCTAACTCTAACCCCAATCCTAATTCTAACCATACCCTTTCATAAAACACTAACTCCTAACCGCTAACCCTAACACTAACCAAAAACCCTAATCACTAATCCCTAACCCTAACGCTTAACCTTTACCCTAACCATTAACCCTCACCCTAAATCTTAACACTGACCCTAACCTTAACCTTTAACTCTAAGCCAAACCTTAACCCTACAGTAAGGAAGACCCTTAATGCTAATGGGATCCCTTATCCCTAACCCTAACACTACAGCTAAAAATAACCCTAACCTTGGATCCTTAAACCTAACCCCTAACACTTACTTTATCCCCAAACCCTAACCCTAATCCTAAGCATTAAACCTAACCCTATCTCTTAACCCTAACGCTAGCCCTTACCCTAACGCCTAGTTCTAACCCTAAATCTAACCTACCGCCTAATCCTTACCTTAAGCCCTAATGCTAACACTAACCCTGAACCCTAAACCTACCCGTAACCCTTAACACTAACCCCATCCGTGAACCTTAAAACTGACCCTAACCATTACCCGACCCCAAGCATTTAACCCTGATTCTAACCCTAATTCTTAATGATAAACCTAACACTAAACCCTAACCCTAAGCCCAACACTTAACCCTAATCCTATCCCTTAACCCTAACCCTAACCCTAATGCTACCCCCTAAACGTAACCCTAACCGTGACCAGTAAACCTAACACTAACCTCTAACACAAACCATAGCACATAACTCTAACCCTAAAACTAACCCTAACCCTAAACCTAACCCTAAACCCTAACTCTTAACCTTAACCCTAAGCGTTAACTCTCACGCTAACCTTTAATCCTAACCCTAATCCTAATCTTCAACCCTAAACCTAACACTTAACCCTAACCCTGTTCCACACCCTAACCTCTCATCTTAACCCTAACTGTAAACCTCAACCCTAAACCAAAGTGTAACCGTTAAACCTAAGAGTAACCTTTAACCCTAACCCTAATCCCTAACCCTAAGCCCTCACCCTAACACTAAACTTCATCCTTAACCCTAACCAGAATCCTAACCCTAAATCTAATTCTCAGACTTCTTGCTTTCTTAGAGTTTAGAAAGCCTGCAATCCTCCCATGCCATGCGTGAAAGGAGGCTCTACCACTGTGTCCTGCATGAAACCCACGGGCCCATACCCAGAGTATGATAGAGTGGGTTCCCGGGTACAATCCCAGCCCCCTAAACTCCCCCCGCCCGCCTAATGCAGACAGGGCCCGTGCGCTAAGCATAAACAATACCTTTAACAGATAACCCTAACCCTGAACATAACACTCAACCCTGTTTCTATTTCTCCCCTTAAGAGGTAAACCTCACGGTGCGCCTAAATTTAACCTCTTATCCTAACGTTAATGCATAACCCATTTCCTGAGAACAACCCCTATCCCATAAATCTAACCCTATCTCCTAGTCATCACTGTGACACCTAATCCCTAACCCTAATTCTAAACCGCTAACCCTAACCGTAACCCTACCTACAACCCTAACACTGACAGTAACCCTTACTTCTAACCCCAACGATATGCCTAACAAAAACCCTAACCCTTGACCCTAACCCTTCACCCTAACCCCTAAGCCTTACCCTAACCCTTAACCCTAATCCTAATCCTAACCATTAAACCTAACCCTAGCTCTTAAAGCTAACCCTAAACCTTACCCTCACGACTAGACCTAACCCTGACACTAACCTATCACCTAAACCTAACCAGAACCCCGAAAGCTAATCCTGAACCCTATCCCTAACCCTAGCAGTAAACTTTAACCCTAAACCTAAGCCCAACCCGTAACCCTAATCCTATCCTTTTACCCTAAAACTAACCCCTAAACCTAACCCCTATACCTCACCCTAACTCTAAGCCCAATCCTAATTCTAACCATACCCCTTCATAAAACACTAACTCCTAACCGCTAACCCTAACACTAACCAAAAACCCTAATCACTAATCCCTAAACCTAACCCTAACGCTTAACCTTTACCCTAACCGTTAACCCTCACCCTAAATCTTAACACTGACCCTAACCTTAACCTTTAACTCTAAGCCTAACCCTTAACCCTACAGTAAGGAAGACCCTTAAGGATAATGGGATCCCTTATCCCTAACCCTAACACTACAGCTAAAAATAACCCTAACCTTGGATCCTTAAACCTAACCCCTAACACTTACTTTAAACCCAAACCCTAACCCTAATCCTAAGCATTAAACCTAACCCTATCTCTTAACCCTAACGCTAGCCCTTACCCTAACGCCTAGATCTAACCCTAAATCTAACCTACCGCCTAATCCTAACCTTAAGCCCTAATGCTAACACTAACCATGAACCCTAAACCTACCCGTAACCCTTAACACTAACCCTATCCGTGAACCTAAACCCTGACCCTAACCATTACCCGCACCCAAGCATTTAACCCTGACCCTAACCCTAATCCTTAATGCCAACCCTAACACTAAACCCTAACCGTAAGCCCAACACTTACCCCTAATCCTATCCCTTAACCCTCACCCTAACCCTAATGCTACCCCCTAAACGTAACCCTAACCGTGACCAGAAAACCTAACCCTAACCTCTAACACAAACCATAGCACATAACTCTAACCCTAAAACTAACCCTAACCCTAACCCTAACCCTAACTCTTAACCTTAACCCTAAGCGTTAACTCTCACGCTAACCTTTAATCCTAACCCTAATCCTAATCTTCAACCCTAAACCTAACACTTAACCCTAACCCTGTACCAAACCCTAACCCCTCATCTTAAACCTAACCGTAAACCTCAACCCTAAACCAAAGTGTAAACGTTAAACCTAAGAGTAACCTTTAACCCTAAACCTATTCCCTAACCCTAAGCCCTCACCCTAACACTAAACTTCATCCTTAACCCTAACCAGAATCCTAACCCTAAATCTAATTCTCAGACTTCTTGCTTTCTTAGAGTTTAGAAAGCCTGCAATCCTCCCATGCCATGCGTGAAAGGAGGCTCTACCACTGTGTCCTGCATGAAACCCACGGGCCCATACCCAGAGTATGATAGAGTGGGTTCCCGGGTACAATCCCAGCCCCCTAAACTCCCCCCGCCCACCGAATGCAGACAGGGCCCGTGCGCTAAGCGTAAACAATACCTTTAACAGATAACCCTAACCCTGAACATAACACTCAACCCTGTTTCTATTTCTCCCCTGAAGAGGTAAACCTCACGGTGCGCCTAAATTTAACCTCTTATCCTAACGTTAATGCATAACCCATTTCCTGAGAACAACCCCTATCCCATAATTCTAACCCTATCTCCTAGTCATCACTGTGACACCTAATCCCTAACCCTAATTCTAAACCGCTAACCCTAACCGTAACCCTACCTACAACCCTAACACTGACAGTAACCCTTACTTCTAACCCCAACGCTATGCCTAACATAAACCCTAACCCTTGACCCTAACCCTTCACCCTAACCCCTAAGCCTTACCCTAACCCTTAACCCTAATCCTAATCCTAACCATTAAACCTAACCCTAGCTCTTAAAGCTAACCCTAAACCTTACCCTCACGACTAGACCTAACCCTGACACTAACCTATCACCTAACCCTAACCAGAACCCCGAAAGCTAATCCTGAACCCTATCCCTAACCCTAGCAGTAAACTTTAACCCTAAACCTAAGCCCAACCCGTAACCCTAATCCTATCCTTTTACCCTAAAACTAACCCCTAAACCTAACCCCTATACCTCACCCTAACTCTAACCCCAATCCTAATTCTAACCATACCCCTTCATAAAACACTAACTCCTAACCGCTAACCCTAACACTAACCAAAAACCCTAATCACTAATCCCTAACCCTAACCCTAACGCTTAACCTTTACCCTAACCGTTAACCCTCACCCTAAATCTTAACACTGACCCTAACCTTAACCTTTAACTCTAAGCCTAACCCTTAACCCTACAGTAAGGAAGACCCTTAATGCTAATGGGATCCCTTATCCCTAACCCTAACACTACAGCTAAAAATAACCCTAACCTTGGATCCTTAAACCTAACCCCTAACACTTACTTTAACCCCAAACCCTAAGCCTAATCCTAAGCATTAAACCTAACCCTATCTCTTAACCCTAACGCTAGCCCTTACCCTAACGCCTAGATCTAACCCTAAATCTAACCTACCGCCTAATCCTAACCTTAAGCCCTAATGCTAACACTAACCATGAACCCTAAACCTACCCGTAACCCTTAACACTAACCCTATCCGTGAACCTAAACCCTGACCCTAACCATTACCCGCACCCAAGCATTTAACCCTGACCCTAACCCTAATCCTTAATGCTAACCCTAACACTAAACCCTAACCCTAAGCCCAACACTTAACCCTAATCCTATCCCTTAACCCTAACCCTAACCCTAATGCTAACCCCTAAACGTAACCCTAACCTTGACCAGTAAACCTAACCCTAACCTCTAACACAAACCATAGCACATAACTCTAACCCTAAAACTAACCCTAACCCTAACCCTAAAGCCTAACACTTAACCTTAACCCTAAGCGTTAACTCTCACGCTAACCTTTAATCCTAACCCTAATCCTAATCTTCAACCCTAAACCTAACACTTAACCCTAACCCTGTACCAAACCCTAACCCCTCATCTTAACCCTAACCGTAAACCTCAACCCTAAACCAAAGTGTAACCGTTAAACCTAAGAGTAACCTTTAACCCTAACCCTAATCCCTAACCCTAAGCCCTCACCCTAACACTAAACTTCATCCTTAACCCTAACCAGAATCCTAACCCTAAATCTAATTCTCAGACTTCTTGCTTTCTTAGAGTTTAGAAAGCCTGCAATCCTCCCATGCCATGTGTGAAAGGAGGCTCCACCACTGCGTCCTGCATGAAACCCACGGGCCCATACCCAGAGTATGATAGAGTGGGTTCCCGGGTACAATCCCAGCCCCCTAAACTCCCCCCGCCCGCCTAATGCAGACAGGGCCCGTGCGCTAAGCATAAACAATACCTTTAACAGATAACCCTAACCCTGAACATAACACCCAACCCTGTTCCTATTTCTCCCCTTAACACGTAAACCTCACCGTGCGCCTAACTTTAACCTCTTATCCTAACGTTAATGCATAACCCATTTCCTGAGAACAACCCCTATCCCATAATTCTAACCCTATCTCCTAGTCATCACTGTGACACCTAATCCCTAACCCTAATTCTAAACCGCTAACCCTAACCGTAACCCTACCTACATCCCTAACACTGACAGTAACCCTTACTTCTAACCCCAACGCTATGCCTAACAAAAACCCTAACCCTTGACCCTAACCCTTCACCCTAACCCCTAAGCCTTACCCTAACCCTTAACCCTAATCCTAATCCTAACCATTAAACCTAACCCTAGCTCTTAAAGCTAACCCTAAACCTTACCCTCACGACTAGACCTAACCCTGACACTAACCTATCACCTAACCCTAACCAGAACCCCTAAAGCTAACCCTGAACCCTATCCCTAACCCTAGCAGTAAACTTTAACCCTAAACCTAAGCCCAACCCATAACCCTAATCCTATCCTTTTACCCTAAAACTAACCCCTAAACGTAACCCCTATACCTCACCCTAACTCTAACCCCAATCCTAATTCTAACCATACCCCTTCATAAAACACTAACTCCTAACCGCTAACCCTAACACTAACCAAAAACCCTAATCACTAATCCCTAACCCTAACGCTTAACCTTTACCCTGACCGTTAACCCTCACCCTAAATCTTAACACTGACCCTAACCTTAACCTTTAACTCTAAGCCTAACCCTTAACCCTACAGTAAGGAAGACCCTTAATGCTAATGGGATCCCTTATCCCTAACCCTAACACTACAGCTAAAAATAACCCTAACCTTGGATCCTTAAACCTATCGCCTAACACTTACTTTAACCCCAAACCCTAACCCTAATCCTAAGCGTTAAACCTAACCCTATCTCTTAACCCTAACGCTAGCCCTTACCCTAACGCCTAGATCTAACCCTAAATCTAACCTACCGCCTAATCCTAACCTTAAGCCCTAATGCTAACACTAACCCTGAACCCTAAACCTACCCGTAACCCTTAACACTAACCCTATCCGTGAACCTAAACCCTGACCCTAACCATTACCCGCACCCAAGCATTTAACCCTGACCCTAACCCTAATCCTTAATGCTAACCCTAACACTAAATCCTAACCCTAAGCCCAACACTTACCCCTAACCCTATCCCATAACCCTAACCCTAAAACTAATGCTACCCCCTAAACGTAACCCTAACCGTGACCAGTAAACCTAACCCTAACCTCTAACACAAACCATAGCACTTAACTCTAACCCTAAAACTAACCCTAACCCTAACCCTAAACCCTAACTCTTAACCTTCACCCTAAGCGTTAACTCTCACGCTAACCTTTAATCCTAACCCTAATCCTAATCTTCAACCCTAAACCTAACACTTAACCCTAACCCTGTACCACACCCTAAACCCTCATCTTAACCCTAACCGTAAACCTCAACCCTAAACCAAAGTGTAACCGTTAAACCTAAGAGTAACCTTTAACCCTAACCCTAATCCCTAACCCTAAGCCCTCACCCTAACACTAAACTTCATCCTTAACCCTAACCAGAATCCTAACCCTAAATCTAATTCTCAGACTTCTTGCTTTCTTAGAGTTTAGAAAGCCTGCAATCCTCCCATGCCATGCGTGAAAGGAGGCTCTACCACTGTGTCCTGCATGAAACCCACGGGCCCATACCCAGAGTATGATAGAGTGGGTTCCCAGGTACAATCCCAGCCCCCTAAACTCCCCCCGCCCGCCTAATGCAGACAGGGCCCGTGCGCTAAGCATAAACAATACCTTTAACAGATAACCCTAACCCTGAACATAACACCCAACCCTGTTCCTATTTCTCCCCTTAACACGTAAACCTCACCGTGCGCCTAACTTTAACCTCTTATCCTAACGTTAATGCATAACCCATTTCCTGAGAACAACCCCTATTCCATAATTCTAACCCTATCTCCTAGTCATCACTGTGACACCTAATCCCTAACCCTAATTCTAAACCGCTAACCCTAACCGTAACCCTACCTACAACCCTAACACTGACAGTAACCCTTACTTCTAACCCCAACGCTATGCCTAACAAAAACCCTAACCCTTGACCCTAACCCCTAAGCCTTACCCTAACTCTTAACCCTAATCCTAATCCTAACCATTAAACCTAACCCTAGCTCTTAAAGCTAACCCTAAACCTTACCCTCACGCCTAGACCTAACCCTGACACTAAACTAACACCTAACCCTAACCAGAACCCCTAAAGCTAACCCTGAACCCTATCCCTAACTCCAGCAGGAAACTTTAACCCTAAACCTAAGCCCAACCCGTAACCCTAATCCTATCCTTTTACCCTAAAACTAACCCCTAAACCTAACCCCTATACCTCACCCTAACTCTAACCCCAATCCTAATTCTAACCATACCCCTTCATAAAACACTAACTCCTAACCGCTAACCCTAACACTAACCAAAAACCCTAATCACTAATCCCTAAACCTAACGCTTATCCTTTACCCTAACCGTTAACTCTCACCCTAAATCTTAACACTGATCCTAACCTTAACCTTTAACTCTAAGCCTAACCCTTAACCCTACAGTAAGGAAGACCCTTAATGCTAATGGGATCCCTTATCCCTAACCCTAACACTACAGCTAAAAATAACCCTAACCTTGGATCCTTAAACCTAACCCCTAACACTTACTTTAACCCCATTCCCTAACTCTAATCTTAAGCATTAAACCTAACCCTATCTCTTAACCCTAACGCTAGCCCTTACCCTAACGCCTAGATCTAACCCTAAATCTAACCTACCGCTTAATCCTATCCTTAAGCACTAATGCTAACACTAACCCTGAACCCTAAAGCTACCCGTAACCCTTAACAATAACCCTGTCCGTGAACTTTAACCCTGACCCTAACCATTACGCGCACCCAGGCATTTAACCCTGACCCTAACCCTAATCCTTAATGCTAACCCTAACACTAAACCCTAACCCTAAGCCCAACACTTATCCCTAATCCTATCCCTTAACCCTAACTCTAACCCTAATGCTAACCCCTAAACCTAACCCTAACCGTGACCAGTAAACCTAACCCTAACCTCTAACACAAACCATAGCACATAACTCTAACCCTAAAACTAACCCTAACCCTAAACCTAACCCTAAACCCTAACTCTTAACCTTAACCCTAAGCGTTAATTCTCACGCTAACCTTTAATCCTAACCCTAATCCTAATCTTCAACCCTAAACCTAACACTTAACCCTAACCCTGTACCAAACCCTAACCCCTCATCTTAACCCTAACAGTAAACCTCAACCCTAAACCAAAGTGTAGCCGTTAAACCTAAGAGTAACCTTTAACCCTAACCCTAATCCCTAACCCTAAGCCCTCACCCTAACACTAAACTTCATCCTTAACCCTAACCATAATCCTAACCCTAAATCTAATTCTCAGCCTTCTTGCTTTCTTAGAGTTTAGAAAGCCTGCAATCCTCCCATGCCATGCATGAAAGGAGGCTCTACCACTGTGTCCTGCATGAAACCCACGGGCCCATACCCAGAGTATGATAGAGTGGGTTCCCGGGTACAATCCCAGCCCCCTAAACTCCCCCCGCCCGCCTAATGCAGACAGGGCCCGTGCGCTAAGCATAAACAATACCTTTAACAGATAACCCTAACCCTGAACATAACACCCAACCCTGTTCCTATTTCTCCCCTTAACACGTAAACCTCACCGTGCGCCTAACTTTAACCTCTTATCCTAACGTTAATGCATAACCCATTTCTGAGAACAACCCCTATCCCATAATTCTAACCCTATCTCCTAGTCATCACTGTGACACCTAATCCCTAACCCTAATTCTAAACCGCTAACCCTAACCGTAACCCTACCTACAACCCTAACACTGACAGTAACCCTTACTTCTAACCCCAACGCTATGCCTAACAAAAACCCTAACCCTTGACCCTAACCCCTAAGCCTTACCCTAACCCTTAACCCTAATCCTAATCCTAACCATTAAACCTAACCCTAGCTCTTAAAGCTAACCCTAAACCTTACCCTCACGACTAGACCTAACCCTGACACTAAACTAACACCTAACCCTAACCAGAACCCCTAAAGCTAACCCTGAACCCTATCCCTAACTCCAGCAGGAAACTTTAACCCTAAACCTAAGCCCAACCCGTAACCCTAATCCTATCCTTTTTCCCTAAAACTAACCCCTAAACCTAACCCCTATACCTCACCCTAACTCTAACCCCAATCCTAATTCTAACCATACCCCTTCATAAAACACTAACTCCTAACCGCTAACCCTAACACTAACCAAAATCCCTAATCACTAATCCCTAACCCTAACACTTAACCTTTACCCTAACCGTTAACCCTCACCCTAAATCTTAACACTGACCCTAACCTTAACCTTTAACTCTAAGCCTAACCCTTAACCCTACAGTAAGGAAGACCCTTAATGCTAATGGGATCCCTTATCCCTAACCCTAACACTACAGCTAAAAATAACCCTAACCTTGGATCCTTAAATCTAACCCCTAACAATTACTTTAACCCCAAACCCTAACCCTAATCCTAAGCATTAAACCTAACCCTATCTCTTAACCCTAACGCTAGCTCTTACCCTAACGCCTAGATCTAACCCTAAATCTAACCTACCGCCTAATCCTAACCTTAAGCCCTAATGCTAACACTAACCCTGAACCCTAAACCTACCCTTAACCATTAACACTAACCCTATCCGTGAACCTAAACCCTGACCCTAACCATTACCCGCAACCAAGCATTTAACCCTGACCCTAACCCTAATCCTTAATGCTAACCCTAACACTAAAACCTAACCATAATCCCAACACTTATCTCTAATCCTATCCCTTAACCCTAACCCGAACCCTAATGCTACCCCCTAAACGTAACCCTAAAAGTGACCAGTAAACCTAAACCTAACCTGTAACACAAACCATAGCACATAACTCTAACCCTAAAACTAAACCTAACCCTAACCCTAACCCTAAACCCTAACACTTAACCTTAACCCTAAGCGTTAACTCTCATGCTAACCTTTAATCCTAACCCTAATCCTAATCTTCAACCCTAAACCTAACACTTAACCCTAACCCTGTACCAAACCCTAACCCATCATCTTAACCCTAACCGTAAACCTCAACCCTAAACCAAAGTGTAACCGTTAAACCTAAGAGTAACCTTTAACCCTAACCCTAATCCCTAACCCTAAGCCCTCACCCTAACACTAAACTTCATCCTTAACCCTAACCAGAATCCTAACCCTAAATTTAATTCTCAGCCTTCTTGCTTTCTTAGAGTTTAGAAAGCCTGCAATCCTCCCATGCCATGCGTGAAAGGAGGCTCTACCACTGTGTCCTGCATGAAACCCACGGGCCCATACCCAGAGTATGATAGAGTGGGTTCCCGGGTACAATCCCAGCCCCCTAAACTCCCCCCGCCCGCCTAATGCAGACAGGGCCCGTGCGCTAAGCATAAACAATACCTTTAACAGATAACCCTAACCCTGAACATAACACCCAACCCTGTTCCTATTTCTCCCCTTAACACATAAACCTCACCGTGCGCCTAACTTTAACCTCTTATCCTAACGTTAATGCATAACCCATTTCCTGAGAACAACCCCTATCCCATAATTCTAACCCTATCTCCTAGTCATCACTGTGACACCTAATCCCTAACCCTAATTCTAAACCGCTAACCCTAACCGTAACCCTACCTACAACCCTAACACTGACAGTAACCCTTACTTCTAACCCCAACGCTATGCCTAACAAAAACCCTAACCCTTGACCCTAACCCTTCACCCTAACCCCTAAGCCTTACCTAACCCTTAACCCTAATCCTAATCCTAACCATTAAACCTAACCCTAGCTCTTAAAGCTAACCCTAAACCTTACCCTCACGAGTAGACCTAACCCTGACACTGACCTAACACCTAACCCTAACCAGAACCCCTAAAGCTAACCCTGAACCCTATCCCTAACCCCAGCAGTAAACTTTAACCCTAAACCTAAGCCCAACCCGTAACCCTAATCCTATCCTTTTACCCTAAAACTAACCCCTAAACCTAACCCCTATACCTCACCCTAACTCTAACCCCAATCCTAATTCTAACCATACCCCTTCATAAAACACTAACTCCTAACCGCTAACCCTAACACTAACCAAAAACCCTAATCACTAATCCCTAACCCTAACGCTTAACCTTTACCCTAACCGTTAACCCTCACCCTAAATCTTAACACTGACCCTAACCTTAACCTTTAACTCTAAGCCTAACCCTTAACCCTACAGTAAGGAAGACCCTTAATGCTATTGGGTTCCCTTATCCCTAACCCTAACACTACAGCTAAAAATAACCCTAACCTTGGATCCTTAAAGCTAACCCCTAACACTTACTTTAACCCCAAACCCTAACCCTAATCCTAAGCATTAAACCTAACCCTATCTCTTAACCCTAATGCTAGCCCTTACCCTAACGCCTAGATCTAACCCTAAATCTAACCTACCGCCCAATCCTAACCTTAAGCCCTAAAGCTAACACTAACCTTGAACCCTAAACCTACCCGTAACCCTTAACACTAACCTTATCCGTGAACCTTAACCCTGACCCTAACCATTACCCGAAACCAAGCATTTAACCCTGACCCTAACGCCAATCCTTAATGATAAACCTAACACTGAACCCTAACCCTAAGCCCAACACTTAACCCTAATCCAATCCCTTAACCCTAAACCTAACCCTAATGCTACCCCCTAAACGTAACCCTAACCGTGACCAGTAAACCTAACACTAACCTCTAACACAAACCATAGCACATAACGCTAACCCTAAAACTAACCCTAACCCTAACCCTAACCCTAACTCTTAACCTTAACCCTAAGCGTTATCTCTCACGCTAACCTTTAATCCTAACCCTAATCCTAATCTTCAACCCTAAACCTAACTTTTAACCCTTACCCTATACCAAACCCTAACCCCTCATCTTAACCCTAACCGTAAACCTCAACCCTAAACCAAAGTGTAACCGTTAAACCTAAGAGTAACCTTTAACCCTAACCCTAATCCCTAACCCTAAGCCCTCACCCTAACACTAAATTTCATCCTTAACCCTAACCAGAATCCTAACCCTAAATCTAATTCTCAGACTTCTTTCTTCCTCAGAGTTTAGAAAGCCTGCAATCCTCCCATGCCATGCGTGAAAGGAGGCTCTACCACTGTGTCCTGCATGAAACCCACGGGCCCATACCCAGAGTATGATAGAGTTGGTCCCCAGGTACAATCCCAGGCCCCTAAACTCCCCCCGCCCGCCTAATGCAGACAGGGCCCGTGCGCTAAGCATAAACAATACCTTTAACAGATAACCCTAGCCCTGAACATAACACCCAACCCTGTTCCTATTTCTCCCCTTAACACGTAAACCTCACGGTGCGCCTAACTTTAACCTCTTATCCTAACGTTAATGCATACCCCATTTCTGAGAACAACCCCTATCCCATAATTCTAACCCTATCTCCTAGTCATCACTGTGAGACCTAATCCACAACCCTAATTCTAAACCGCTAACCCCTAACCGTAACCCTACCTACAACCCTAACACTGACAGTAACCCTTACTTCTAAACCCAACGCTATGCCTATCAAAAACCCTAACCCTTGACCCTAACCCTTCACCCTAACCGCTAAGCCTTACCCTAACCCTTAACCCTAATCCTAATCCTAACCAATAAACCTAACCCTAGCTCTTAAAGCTAACCCTAAACCTTACCCTCACGACTAGACCTAACCCTGACACTAACCTAACACCTAACCCTAACCAGAAACCCTAAAGCTAACCCTGAACCCTATCCCTAACCCTAGCAGTAAACTTTAACCCTAAACCTAAGCCCAACCCGCAACCCTAATCCTATCCTTTTATCCTAAAACTAACCCCTAAACCTAACCCCTATACCTCACCCTAACTCTAAACCTAATCTTAATTCTAACCATACCCCTTCATAAAACACTGACTCCTAACCGCTAACCCTAACACTAAGCAAAATCCCTAATCACTAATCCCTAACCCTAACGCTTAACCTTTACCCTAACCGTTAACCCTCA
This sequence comes from Eulemur rufifrons, assembly GCF_041146395.1. Taxonomy (NCBI): domain Eukaryota; kingdom Metazoa; phylum Chordata; class Mammalia; order Primates; family Lemuridae; genus Eulemur; species Eulemur rufifrons. Next base: position 1,219,867 of record NW_027182828.1, on the reverse strand, counting down.
CCCTAAATCTTAACACTGACCCTAACCTTAACCTTTAACTCTAAGCCTAACCCTTAACCCTACAGTAAGGAAGACCCTTAATGCTAATGGGATCCCTTATCCCTAACCCTAACACTACAGCTAAAAATAACCCTAACCTTGGATCCTTAAACCTAACCCCTAACACTTACTTTAACCCCAAACCCTAACCCTAATCCTAAGCATTAAACCTAACCCTATCTCTTAACCCTAATGCTAGCCCTTACCCTAACGCCTAGATCTAACCTAAATCTAACCTACCGCCTAATCCTAACCTTAAGCCCTAATGCTAACTCTTACCCTGAACCCTAAACCTACCCGTAACCCTTAACACTAACCCTAGCCGTGAACCTAAACCCTGACCCTAACCATTACCCGCACCCAAGCATTTAACCCTGACCCTAACCCTAATCCTTAATGCTAACCCTAACACTAAACCCTAACCCTAAGCCCAACACTTATCCCTAATCCTATCCCTTAACCCTAACCCTAACCCTAATGCTACCCCCTAAACGTAACCCTAACCGTGACCAGTAAAGCTAACCGTAACCTGTAACACAAGCCATAGCACATAAGTCTAACCCTAAAACTAACCCTAACCCTAACCCTAACCCTAAACCCTAACTCTTAACATTAACCCTAAGCGTTTACTCTCACGCTAACCTTTAATCCTAACCCTAATCCTAATCTTCAACCCTAAACCTAACACTTAACCCTAACCCTGTACCAAACCCTAACCCCTCATCTTAACCCTAACGGTAAACCTCGACCCTAAACCAAAGTGTAACCGTTAAACCTAAGTGTAACCTTTAACCCCAACCCAATCCCTAACCCTAAGCCCTCACCCTAACACTAAACTTCATCCTTAACCCTAACCAGAATCCTAACCCTAAATCTAATTCTCAGCCTTCTTGCTTTCTTAGAGTTTAGAAAGCCTGCAATCCTCCCATGCCATGCGTGAAAGGAGGCTCTACCACTGTGTCCTGCATGAAACCCACGGGCCCATACCCAGAGTATAATAGAGTGGGTTCCCAGGTACAATCCCCGCCCCCTAAACTCTCCCCGCCCGCCTAATGCAGACAGGGCCCGTGCGCTAAGCATAAACAATACCTTTAACAGATAACCCTAACCCTGAACATAACACCCAACCCTGTTCCTATTTCTCCCCTTAACACGTAAACCTCACCGTGCGCCTAACTTTAACCTCTTATCCTAACGTTAATGCATAACCCATTTCCTGAGAACAACCCCTATCCCATAATTCTAACCCTATCTCCTAGTCATCACTGTGACACCTAATTCCTAACCCTAATTCTAAACCGCTAACCCTAACCGTAACCCTACCTACAAGCCTAACACTGACAGTAACCCTTACTTTTAACCCCAACACTATACCTAACAAAAACCCTAACCCTTCACCCTAACCCCTAAGCCTTACCCTAACCCTTAACCCTAATCCTATCCCTTAACCCTAACCCTAACCCTAACCCTACCTACAACCCTAACACTGACAGTAACCTTTACTTTTAACCTCAACGCTGTGCTTAACAAAAACCCTAACCCTTCACCCTAACCCCTACCCTAACCCTTGACCCTAATCCTAATCCTAACCATTAAACCTAACCCTAGCTCTTAAAGCTAACCCTAAACCTTACCCTCACGATTAGACCTAACCCTGACACTAACTTAACACCTAACCCTAACCAGACCCCCTAAAGCTAACCCTGAACCCTATCCCTAACCCTAGCAGTAAACTTTTCCCTAAACCTAAGCCCAACCCGTAACACTAATCCTATCCTTTTACCCTAAAACTAACCCCTAAACCTAAACCCTATACCTCACCCTAACTCTAACCCCAATCCTAATTCTAACCATACCCCTTCATAAAACACTAACTCCTAACCGCTAACCCTAACTCTAACCAAAAACCCTAATCACTAATCCCTAACCCTAACGCTTATCCTTTACCCAAACCGTTAACCCTCACCCTAAATCTTAACCCTGACCCTAACCTTAACCTTTACTCTAAGCCTAACCCTTAACCCTACAGTAAGGAAGACCCTTAATGCTAATGGGATCCCTTATCCCTAACCCTAACACTACAGCTAAAAATAACCCTAACCTTGGATCCTTAAACCTAACCCCTAACACTTACTTTAACCCCAAACCCTAACCCTAATCCTAAGCATTAAACCTAACCCTATCTCTTAACCCTAACGCTAGCCCTTACCCTAACGCCTAGATCTAACCCTAAATCTAACCTATCGCCTAATCCTAACCTTAAGCCCTAATGCTAACACTAACCCTGAACCCTAAACCTACCCGTAACCCTTAACACTAACCCTATCCGTGAACCTAAACCCTGACCCTAACCATTACCCGCACCCAAGCATTTAACCCTGACCCTAACCCTAAACCTTAATGCGAACCTTAACACTAAACCCTAACCCTAAGCCCAACACTTAACCCTAATCCTATCCCTTAACACTAACCCTAACCCTAACCCTAATGCTAACCCCTAAACCTAACCCTAACCTTGATCAGTAAACCTAACCCTAACCTCTAACACAAACCATAGCACATAACTCTAACCCTAAAACTAACCTTAACCCTAACCCTAAACCCTAACACTTAACCTTAACCCTAAGCGTTAACTCTCACGCTAACCTTTAATCCTAACCCTAATCCTAATCTTCAACCCTAAACCTAACACTTAACCCTAACCCTGTACCAAACCCTAACCCCTCATCTTAACCCTAACCGTAAACCTCAACCCTAAACCAAAGTGTAACCGTTAAACCTAAGAGTAACGTTTAACCCTAACCATATTCCCTAACCCTAAGCCCTCACCCTAACACTAAACTTCATCCTTAACCCTAACCAGAATCCTAACCCTATATCTAATTCTCAGACTTCTTGATTTCTTAGAGTTTAGAAAGCCTGCAATCCTCCCATGCCATGCGTGAAAGGAGGCTCTACCACTGTGTCCTGCATGAAACCCACGGGCCCATACCCAGAGTATGATAGAGTGGGTTCCCGGGTACAATCCCAGCCCCCTAAACTCCCCCTGCCCGCCTAATGCAGACAGGGCCCGTGCGCTAAGCATAAACAATACCTTTAACAGATAACCCTAACCCTGAACATAACACCCAACCCTGTTCCTATTTCTCCCCTTAACACGTAAACCTCACTGTGCGCCTAACTTTAACCTCTTATCCTAACGTTAATGCATAACCCATTTCCTGAGAACAACCCCATCCTATAATTCTAACCCTATCTCCTAGTCATCACTGTGACACCTAATCCCTAACCCTAATTCTAAACCGCTAACCCTAACCGTAACCCTACCTACAACCCTAACACTGACAGTAACCCTTACTTCTAACCCCAACGCTATGCCTAACAAAAACCCTAACCCTTGACCCTAACCCTTCACCCTAACCCCTAAGCCTTACCCTAACCCTTAACCCTAATCCTAATCCTAACCATTAAACCTAACCCTAGCTCTTAAAGCTAACCCTAAACCTTACCCTCACGACTAGACCTAACCCTGACACTAACCTAACACCTAACCCTAACCAGAACCCCTAAACCTAACCCCTATACCTCACCCTAACTCTAACCCCAATCCTAATTCTAACCATACCCCTTCATAAAACACTAACTCCTAACCGCTAACCCTGGCACTAACCAAAAACCCTAATCACTAATCCCTAACCCTAACGCTTAACCTTTACCCAAACCGTTAACCCTCACCCTAAATCTTAACCCTCACCCTAACCTTAACCTTTACTCTAAGCCTAACCCTTAACCCTACAGTAAGGAAGACCCTTAATGCTAATGGGATCCCTTATCCCTAACCCTAACACTACAGCTAAAAATAACCCTAACCTTGGATCCTTAAACCTAACCCCTAACACTTACTTTAACCCCAAACCCTAACCCTAATCCTAAGCATTAAACCTAACCCTATCTCTTAACCCTAACGCTAGCCCTTACCCTAACGCCTAGATCTAACCCTAAATCTAACCTATCGCCTAATCCAAACCTTAAGCCCTAATGCTAACACTAACCCTGAACCCTAAACCTACCCGTAACCCTTAACACTAACCCTATCCGTGAACCTAAACCCTGACCCTAACCATTACCCGCACCCAAGCATTTAACCCTGACCCTAACCATAAACCTTAATGCGAACCTTAACACTAAACCCTAACCCTAAGCCCAAACTTAACCCTAATCCTATCCCTTAACACTAACCCTAACCCTAACCCTAATGCTTACCCCTAAACCTAACCCTAACCTTGATCAGTAAACCTAACCCTAACCTCTAACACAAACCATAGCACATAACTCTAACCCTAAAACTAACCTTAACCCTAACCCTAAACCCTAACACTTAACCTTAACCCTAAGCGTTAACTCTCACGCTAACCTTTAATCCTAACCCTAATCCTAATCTTCAACCCTAAACCTAACACTTAACCCTAACCCTGTACCAAACCCTAACCCCTCATCTTAACCCTAACCGTAAACCTCAACCCTAAACCAAAGTGTAACCGTTAAACCTAAGAGTAACGTTTAACCCTAACCATATTCCCTAACCCTAAGCCCTCACCCTAACACTAAACTTCATCCTTAACCCTAACCAGAATCCTAACCCTATATCTAATTCTCAGACTTCTTGCTTTCTTAGAGTTTAGAAAGCCTGCAATCCTCCCATGCCATGCGTGAAAGGAGGCTCTACCACTGTGTCCTGCATGAAACCCACGGGCCCATACCCAGAGTATGATAGAGTGGGTTCCCGGGTACAATCCCAGCCCCCTAAACTCCTCCAGCCCGCCTAATGCAGACAGGGCCCGTGCGCTAAGCATAAACAATACCTTTAACAGATAACCCTAACCCTGAACATAACACCCAACCCTGTTCCTATTTCTCCCCTTAACACGTAAACCTCACTGTGCGCCTAACTTTAACCTCTTATCCTAACGTTAATGCATAACCCATTTCCTGAGAACAACCCCATCCTATAATTCTAACCCTATCTCCTAGTCATCACTGTGACACCTAATCCCTAACCCTAATTCTAAACCGCTAACCCTAACCGTAACCCTACCTACAACCCTAACACTGACAGTAACCCTTACTTCTAACCCCAACGCTATGCCTAACAAAAACCCTAACCCTTGACCCTAACCCTTCACCCTAACCCCTAAGCCTTACCCTAACCCTTAACCCTAATCCTAATCCTAACCATTAAACCTAACCCTAGCTCTTAAAGCTAACCCTAAACCTTACCCTGATGACTAGACCTAACCCTGACACTAACCTAACACCTAACCCTAACCAGAACCCCTAAACGTAACCCCTATACCTCACCCTAACTCTAACCCCAATCCTAATTCTAACCATACCCCTTCATAAAACACTAACTACTAACTGCTAACCCTAGCACTAACCAAAAACCCTAATCACTAATCCCTAACCCTAACGCTTAACCTTTACCCAAACCGTTAACCCTCACCCTAAATCTTAACCCTGACCCTAACCTTAACCTTTACTCTAAGCCTAACCCTTAACCCTACAGTAAGGAAGACCCTTAATGCTAATGGGATCCCTTATCCCTAACCCTCACACTACAGCTAAAAATAACCCTAACCTTGGATCCTTAAACCTAACCCCTAACACTTACTTTAACCCCAAACCCTAACCCTAATCCTAAGCATTAAACCTAACCCTATCTCTTAACCCTAACACTAGCCCTTACCCTAACGCCTAGATCTAACCCTAAATCTAACCTAACGCCTAATCCTAACCTTAAGCCCTAATGCTAACACTAACCCTGAACCCTAAACCTACCCGTAACCCTTAACACTAACCCTATCCGTGAACCTAAACCCTGACCCTAACCATTACCCGCACCCAAGCATTTAACCCTGACCCTAACTCTAATCCTTAATGCGAACCTTAGCACTAAACCCTAACTCTAAGCCCAACACTTAACCCTAATCCTATCCCTTAACACTAACCCTAACCCTAACCCTAATGCTAACCCCTAAACCTAACCCTAACCATTATCAGTAAATCTAACCCTAACCTCTAACACAAACCATAGCACATAACTCTAACCCTAAAACTAACCCTAACCCTAACCCTAAACCCTAACACTTAACCTTAACCCTAAGCGTTAACTCTCACGCTAACCTTTAATCCTAACCCTAATCCTAATCTTCAACCCTAAACCTAACACTTAACCCTAACCCTGTACCAAACCCTAACCCCTCATCTTAACCCTAACCGTAAACCTCAACCCTAAACCAAAGTGTAACCGTTAAACCTAAGAGTAACGTTTAACCCTAACCATATTCCCTAACCCTAAGCCCTCACCCTAACACTAAACTTCATCCTTAACCCTAACCATAATTGTAACCCTAAATCTAATTCTCAGACTTCTTGCTTTCTTAGAGTTTAGAAAGCCTGCAATCCTCCCATGCCATGCGTGAAAGGAGGCTCTACCACTGTGTCCTGCATGAAACCCACGGGCCCATACCCAGAGTATGATAGAGTGGGTTCCCGGGTACAATCCCAGCCCCCTAAACTCCCCCCGCCCGCCTAATGCAGACAGGGCCCGTGCGCTAAGCATAAACAATACCTTTAACAGATAACCCTAACCCTGAACATAACACCCAACCCTGTTCCTATTTCTCCCCTTAACACGTAAACCTGACCGTGCGCCTAACTTTAACCTCTTATCCTAACGTTAATGCATAACACATTTCCTGAGAACAACCCCTATCCCATAATTCTAACCCTGTCTCCTAGTCATCACTGTGACACCTAATCCCTAACCCTAATTCTAAACCGCTAACCCTAACCGTAACCCTACCTACAACCCTAACACTGACAGTAACCCTTACTTCTAACCCCAACGCTATGCCTAACAAAAACCCTAACCCTTGACCCTAACCCTTCACCCTAACCCCTAAGCCTTACCCTAACCCTTAACCCTAATCCTAATCCTAACCATTAAACATAATCCTAGCTCTTAAAGCTAACCCTAAACCTTACCCTCATGACTAGACCTAACCCTGACACTAACCTAACACCTAACCCTAACCAGAACCCCTAAAACTAACCCTGAACCCTATCTCTAACCCTAGCAGTAAACTTTAACCCTAAACCTAAGCCCAACCCGTAACCCTAATCCTATCCTTTTACCCTAAAACTAACCCCTAAACCTAACCCCTATACCTCACCCTAACTGTAACCCCAATCCTATTTCTAACCATACCCCTTCATAAAACAGTAACTTCTAACCGCTAAACCTAACACTAACCAAAAACCCTAAT